>NW_028270181.1:40186047-40378181 GCF_037043375.1 Chiloscyllium plagiosum | reverse complement strand
TGGAGGGGGAGGAGAATGAGGGAGAGGGAAAGGGAGGGGAGTAGAATGAGGGAGAGGGAGAGGGAGGTGTAGGAGAATGAGGGAGAGGGAGTGGGGACGAGAATGAGGGAGAGGGAGGGGGGAGGAGAATGAGGGAGCGGGAGAGGGAGGGGGAGAAGAATGAGGAGAGGGAGAGGGAGGGGGGAGGAGAATGAGGGAGAGGGAGAGGGAGGGGGAGGAGCATGAGGGGAGGGAGAGGGAGGGGGGCGGAGAATGAGAGAGAGGGAGAGGGAGGTGGAGGAGAATGAGGGGAGAGGGAGGGGGAGAGGAGAATGAGGGAGAGGGAGGGGGAGGCTGAAAGAGGGAGGGGTAGAGGGAGTGGGAGGAGAATGAGGGAGGGGGAGACTGAGGGAGAGGGAGAGGAGAATGAGGGAGGGGTACGGGAAGGAAAATGGGAGATAAGGAAGGAGAATGAGGGAGGGGGACGAGAATGAGGGAGGGGAACGAGAATGAGGGGGAGTAGAATGAGGGACAGGGAGAGAGAAGGGGAGGAGATTGAGGGAGAGGGAGAGGGAGGGGGAGGAGAATGAGGGAGAATGAGGGGGAGGAGAATGAGGGAGAGGGAGTGGGGAGGAGAATGAGGGAGAGGGAGATGGAGGGGGAGGAGAATGAGGGAGAGGGAGGGGGAAGAGAATGAGGGAGATGGAGAGGTAGGGGGAGGAGAATGAGTGAGAGGGAGAGGAGACAGAGGGGGGAGGAGAATGAGGGTAGGGGAGAGGGGGTGAGGAGAATGAGGGAGAGGGAGGTGGAGGAGAATGAGGGAGAGGGAGAGGGAGGGGGAGGAGAATGAGGGAGAGGGAGGGTGAGGAGAATGAGGGTGAGGGAGAGGGAGGGGGAGGAGAATGAGGGAGAGGGAGAGGGAGGGGGAGGAGAATGAGGGAGAGGGAGGGGGAGGAGAATGAGGGAGAGGGAGGGGAGGAGAATGAGGAAGAGGGAGATGGGGAAGAGAATGAGGGAGAGGGAGGGGAGGAGAATGAGGGGAGAGGGAGAGGGAGGGGTAGGAGAATGAGGGAGAGGGAGACGGAGGGGGGAGGAGAATGAAGGAGAGGGAGAGGGAGGGGAGAGGAGAATGAGGGAGAGGGAGAGGGAGGAGAATGAGGGAAGAGGGAGAGGGAGGAGAATGAGCGAGAGGGAGAGGGAGGAGAATGAGCGAGAGGGAGAGGGAGGAGAATGAGGGAGAGGGAGAGGGAGGAGAATGAGGGAGAGGGAGAGGGAGGGGGAGGAGAATGAGGGAGAGAGAGGGGGAGGAGAATGAGGGAGAGGGAGAGGGAGGGGGAGGAGAATGAGGGACAGGGAGGGGGAGGAGAATGAGGGAGAGGGAGGGGAGGAGAATGAGGGAGAGGGAGAGAGGGGGGAGGAGAATGAGGGAGAGGGAGAGGGGGGTGGAGAATGAGGGAGAGGGGGGTGGAGAATGAGGGAGACGGAGAGGGAGGGAGGAGGAGAATGAGGGAGAGGGAGAGGGAGGGGGAGGAGAATGAGGGAGAGGGAGAGGAAGGAGGGAGGAGAATGAGGGAGAGGGAGGGGGGAGGAGAATGAGGGAGAGAGAGGGGGGAGGAGAATGAGGGAGAGTGAGAGGGAGGGGGAGGAGAATGAGGGAGAGGGGTGGAGGAGAATGAGGGATAGGGAGAGGGGGAGGAGAATGAAGGAGTGGGAGAGAGGGGGGAGGAGAATGAGGGACAGGGAGGTGGAGGAGAATGAGGGAGAGGGAGGGGAGGAGAATGAGGGAGAGGGAGAGAGGGGGGAGGAGAATGAGGGAGAGGGAGAGGGGGTGGAGAATGAGGGAGAGGGAGAGGGGGGTGGAGAATGAGGGAGAGGGAGAGGGAGGGGGAGGAGAATTAGGGAGAGGGAGAGGGAGGGGGAGGAGAATGAGGGAGAGAGAGGGGGAGGAGAATGAGGGAGAGAGAGAGGGAGGGGGAGGAGAATGAGGGAGAGGGGTGGAGGAGAATGAGGGATAGGGAGAGGGGGAGGAGAATGAGGGAGTGGGAGAGAGGGGGGCGGAGAATGAGGGAGAGGGAGAGGGGGGTGGAGAATGAGGAGAGGAGGGGAGGAGGGGAGAATGAGGGAGAGGGAGGGGGAGGAGAATGAGGGAGAGGGAGAGGGAGGGGGTAGGAGAATGAGGGAGAGGGAGAGGGAAGGGGGAGGAGGGAGAGGGAGAGGGAGGGGGGAGGAGAATGAGGGAGTGGGAGAGGGAGGGGGAGGAGAATGAGGGAGAGTGAGAGGGATGGGGGGAGGAGAATGTGGCAAAGGGAGAGGGAGGGGGGAGGAGAATGAGGCAGAGGGAGAGAGACGGGGAGGAGAATGAGGGAGAGGGACAGGGAGGGGAGAGGAGAATGAGGGAGAGGGAGACGGAGGGGGTGGAGAATGAGGGAGAGGGAGAGGAAGGGGGAGGAGAATGAGGGAGAGGGAGAGGGAGGGGGGAGGAGAATGAGGGAGAGGTAGGGGTGAGGAGAATGAGGGAGAGGGAGGGGGAGGAGAATGAGGTAGAGAATGAGGGAGGGGAGAGGAGAATGAGGGAGAGGGAGAGGGAGGGGGGAGGAGAATGAGGGAGAGGGAGGGCGAGGAGAATGAGGGAGGGGGAGGGTGATGAAGAATGAGGGAGAGGGAGGGGAAAGTAGAATGAGGGAGGGGGAGGTGGGAGGAGAATGAAGGAGAGGGAGGGGGAGGAGAAATAGGGAGATTTGGGGGAAGGAAAATGAGGGTGGGGAAAGGAGAATGAGGGAGGGGGAAGGAGAATGAGGGAGAGGGAGGGGGAGGAGAATGAGGGAGAGGGAGAGGAAGGAGGGAGGAGAATGAGGGAGAGGGAGTGGGAGGGGGGAGGAGAATGAGGGAGTGGGAGAGGGAGGGGGGAGGAGAATGAGGGAGAGGGAGAGGGAGGGGAGGAGAATGAGGAGAGGGAGAGGGAGGGGGAGGAGAATGAGCGAGAGAGGGAGGGAGGGGGAGGAGAATGAGGGAGAGGGGAGGGGAGGAGAATGAGGGAGAGGGAGGGGGAGGGGGGAGGAGAATGAGGGAGAGGGAGGGGGGAGGAGAATGAGGGAGAGGGAGAAGGAGGGGAGAGGAGAATGAGGGTGAGGGAGGGGAGAGGAGAATGAGGGAGTGTGAGGGCGAGGAGAATGAGGGAGAGGGAGAGGGTGAGGGGAGGAGAATAAGGGAGAGGGAGGGGGAGGAGAAATAGGGAGATGTGGGGGAAGGAAAATGAGGGAGGGGAAAGGAGATTGAGGGAGGAGGAAGGAGATTGAGGGAGAGGGAGAGAGGGGGGAGGAGAATGTGGGATAGGGCGGGGGGTGGAGAATGAGGGAGAGGGAGAGGGAGGGGGAAGGAGAATGAGGGAGAGGGAGTGGGAGGGGGGAGGAGAATGAGGGAGAGGGAGGGGGAGGAGAATGAGGGAGGGGGAGAGGGAGGGAGGACAATGAGGGAGAGGGTGGTGGGAGGAGAATGAGGGAGAGGGAGAGGGTGGTGGGAGGAGAATGAGGGGAGAGGGGGAGTGAGGGGGAGGAGAATGAGGGAGAGGGAGGGGGAGGAGAATGAGGGAGAGGGAGGGGGAGGAGAATGAGGGAGGGGGGAGGAGAATTATGGAAGGGGAGAGAGAGGGGGAGGAGAATGTGGGAGAGGTAGAGGGAGGGGGAGGAGAATGAGGGAGAGGGAGGGGGGAGGAGAATGAGAGAGATGGAGAGGGAGGGGGAGGAGAATGAGGGAGGGGGATAGAATAAGGGAGAGGGAGGGGGGGAGGAGAATGAGGGTGAGGTAGGGGGGAGGAGAATAAGGGAGAGGGAGAGGGAGGGGAGAGGAGAATGAGGGAGGGGGAGAGAATAAGGGAGAGGGAGGGGGGAGGAGAATTAGGGAGAGGGAGGGGGCGGAGAGAGAGGGAGAGGGAGGGGGAGGAGAGAGAGGGAGAGGGAGGGGGGAGGAGATAGAGGGAGAGGGAGGGGGAGGAGGGAGAGTGAGAGGGAGGGCGAGCAGAATGAGGGAGAGGAAGAGGGAGGGGGAGGAGAATGAGGGAGAGGGAGGGGGGAGCAGAATGAGGGAGAGTGAGGGGTGAGGAGAATGAGGGAGAGGGAGAGGGGGGAGGAGAATGAGGGAGAGGGAGGGGGAGGAGAATGAGGTAGAGGTTGAGGGAGGGGAGAGGAGAATGAGGGAGAGGGAGAGGGAGGGGGAGGAGAATGTGGGAGAGGGAGGGGCGAGGAGAATGAGGGAGAGGGAGGGGGAGGGTGATGAAGAATGAGGGAGAGGGAGGGGAAAGTAGAATGAGGGAGGGGGAGGTGGGAGGAGAATGAAGGAGAGGGAGGGGGAGGAGAAATAGGGAGAGGGAGAGGAAGGGGGAGGAGAATGAGGGAGAGGGAGAGGAAGGGGAGGAGAATGAGGGAGAGGGAGTGGGAGGGGCGAGGAGAATGAGGGAGTGGGAGAGGGAGGGGCGAGGAGAATGAGCGAGAGAGGGAGGGAGGGGGAGGAGAATGAGGGAGAGGGAGGGGGGAGGAGAATGAGGGAGAGGGAGGGGGAGGGGCGAGGAGAATGAGGGAGAGGGAGGGGGGAGCAGAATGAGGGAGAGGGAGAAGGAGGGGAGAGGAGAATGAGGGTGAGGGAGGGGAGAGGAGAATGAGGGAGAGTGAGGGCGAGGAGAATGAGGGAGAGGGAGAGGGTGGGGGGAGGAGAATAAGGGAGAGGGAGAGGGGAGGGGAGGAGAAATAGGGAGATGTGGGGGAAGGAAAATGAGGGAGGGGAAAGGAGATTGAGGGAGGAGGAAGGAGATTGAGGGAGAGGGAGAGAGGGGGGAGGAGAATGTGGGAGAGGGCGGGGGGTGGAGAATGAGGGAGAGGGAGAGGGAGGGGGGAGGAGAATGAGGGAGAGGGAGAGGGAGGGGGGAGGAGAATGAGGGAGAGGGAGAGGGAGGGGGGAGGAGAATGAGGGAGAGGGAGGGGGAGGAGAATGAGGGAGGGGGAGAGGGAGGGGAGGAGAATGAGGGAGAGGGAGGGGGGAGGAGAATGAGGGAGAGGGAGAGGGAGGGGGAGGAGAATGAGGGAGAGGGAGAGGGAGGGGAAAGGAGAATGAGGGAGAGGGAGAGGGAGGGGAAAGGAGAATGAGGGAGAGCGAGATGGAGGAGAAATAGGGAGATTTGGGGGAAGGAAAATGAGGGTGGGGAAAGGAGAATGAGGGAGAGGGAAGGAGAATGAGGGAGAGGGAGGGGGAGGAGAATGAGGGAGAGGGAGAGGAAGGGGGGAAGAGAATGAGGGAGAGGGAGTGGGAGGGGGGAGGAGAATGAGGGAGTGGGAGAGGGAGGGGTGAGGAGAATGAGGGAGAGGGAGGCGGGAGGAGAATGAGGGAGAGGGAGAGTGAGGGGAGGAGAATGAGGGAGAGGGTGAGGGAGGGGGAGGAGAATGAGGGAGAGGGAGGGGGTAGGAGAATGAGGGAGAGGGAGGGGGAGGGGGAGGAGAATGAGAGAGTGGGAGGCGGGAGGAGAATGAGGGAGAGGGAGAGGGAGGGGTGAGGAGAATGAGGGAGAGGGAGGCGGGAGGAGAATGAGGGAGAGGGTGAGGGAGGGGGAGGAGAATAAGGGAGAGGGAGGGGGGAGGAGAATGAGGGAGAGGGAGAGGGAGGGGGGAAGAAAATGAGGGAGAGGGAGGGGGGAGGAGAATGAGGGAGAGGGAGGGGGAGGAGAATGAGGGAGAGGGAGGGGGAGGGGGGAGGAGAATGAGGGAGAGGGAGGGGGAGCAGAATGAGGGAGAGGGAGAAGGAGGGGAGAGGAGAATGAGGGTGAGGGAGGGGAGAGGAGAATGAGGGAGTGTGAGGGAGAGGGAGAGGGTGGGGGAGGAGAATAAGGGAGAGGGAGAGGGAGGGGGAGGAGAAATAGGGAGATGTGGGGGAAGGAAAATGAGGGAGGGGAAAGGAGATTGAGGGAGGAGGAAGGAGATTGAGGGAGAGGGAGTGAGGGGGGAGGAGAATGTGGGAGAGGGCGGGGGGTGGAGAATGAGGGAGAGGGAGAGGGAGGGGGGAGGAGAATGAGGGACAGGGAGTGGGAGGGGGGAGGAGAATGAGGGAGAGGGAGTGGGAAGGGGAGGAGAATGAGGGAGAGGGAGGGGGGAGGAGAATGAGGAAGAGGGAGGGGGGAGGAGAATGAGGGAGAGTGAGAGGGAGGGGGAGGAGAATGAGGGAGAGGGAGAGGGAGGGGGGAGGAGAATGAGGGAGAGGGAGAGGGGAGGAGAATGAGGGAGAGGGAGGGGGAGGAGAATGAGGTAGAGGTTGTGGGAGGGGAGAGGAGAATGAGGAGTGGGAGAGGGGAGGGGGGAGGAGAATGAGGGGAGAGGGAGGGCGAGGAGAATGAGGGAGAGGGAGGCGAGGAGAATGGGGGAGAGGGAGGGGGAGGGTGATGAAGAATGAGGGAGAGGGAGGGGAAAGTAGAATGAGGGAGGGGGAGGTGGGAGGAGAATGAAGGAGAGGGAGGGGGAGGAGAAATAGGGAGATTTGGGGGAAGTAAAATGAGGGTGGGGAAAGGAGAATGAGGGAGGGGGAAGGAGAATGAGGGAGGGGGAAGGAGAATGAGGGAGAGGGAGGGGGAGGAGAATGAGGGAGAGGGAGAGGAAGGGGGGAGGAGAATGAGGGAGAGGGAGTGGGAGGGGGGAGGAGAATGAGGGAGTGGGAGAGGGAGGGGTGAGGAGAATGAGGGAGAGGGAGGGGGAGGAGAATGAGGGAGAGGGAGAGGGAGGGGGGAGGAGAATGAGGGAGAGGGAGAGGGAGGGGAGGAGAATGAGGGAGAGGGAGAGGGAGGGGGGGAGGAGAATGAGGGAGAGGGAGGGGGTAGGAGAATGAGGGAGAGGGAGGGGGAGGGGGAGGAGAATGAGAGAGAGGGTGAGGGAGGGGGGAGGAGAATGAGAGAGATGGAGGAGGGAGGGGGAGGAGAATGAGGGAGGGGAGAGGGAGGGGGGAAGAAAATGAGGGAGAGGGGAGGGGGAGGAGAATGAGCGAGAGGGAGAGGGAGGGGGGAGGAGAATGAGGGAGAGGGAGGGGAGAGGAGAATGAGGAGAGGGAGAGAGAGGGGGAGGAGAATGAGGGAGAGGGGAGAGGGATGGGTAGAGGAGAATTAGGGAGGGGGAGGAGAATAAGGGAGAGGGAGAGGGAGGGGGAGGAGAATGAGGGAGAGGGAGAGGGAGGGGGAGGAGAATGATTGAGAGGGAGAGGGAGGGGAGGAGAATGAGGGAGAGGGAGAGGGAGGGGTGAGGAGAATGAGGGAGAGGGAGAGGGGGAGGAGAATGAGGGAGAGGGAGGGGGCGGAGAATGAGGTAGAGGTTGAGGGAGGGGGGAGGAAAATGAGGGAGAGTGAGAGGGAGGGGCGAGGAGAATGAGGGAGAGGGAGGGCGAGGAAAATGAGGGAGGGGGAGGGTGATGAATCATGAGGGAGAGGGAGGTGGGAGGAGAATGAAGGTGAGGGAGTTGTAGGAGAAATAGAGAGATGTGGGGGAAGGAAAATGAGGGAGGGGAAAGGAGAATGTGGGAGGGAGCAGGAGAATGAGGGAGAGGGAGAGGAATGGGGGAGGAGAATGAGGGAGAGGGAGTGGGAGGGGGGAGGAGAATGAGGGAGACGGAGAGGGAGGGGGAGGAGAATGAGGGAGAGGGAGGGGGAGGAGAATGAGGGAGAGGGAGAGGGAGGGGTGAGGAGAATGAGGGAGAGGGAGAGGAGGGGAGGAGAATGAGGGAGAGGGAGGGGAGAGGAGAATGACGTAGAGGTTGAGAGAGGGGGAGGAGAATGAGGGAGAGGGAGTGGGAGGGGGGAGGAGAATGAGGGAGAGGGAGAGGGAGTGGAAGAAGAATGAGGGAGAGGGAGAGGGAGGGGAGGAGAATGAGGGAGAGGGAGGGGGAGGAGAATGAGGGAGAGGGAGAGGGTGGTGGGAGGAGAATGAGGGAGAGGGGGAGTGAGGGGGAGGAGAATGAGGGAGAGGGAGGGGGAGGAGAATGAGGGAGTGGGAGGGGGAGGAGAATGAGGGAGAGGGGGGGGGTAGGAGAATTATGGAAGGGGAGAGGGAGGGGGAGGAGAATGTGGGAGAGGTAGAGGGAGGGGGAGGAGAATGAGGGAGAGGGGGGGAGGAGAATGAGGGAGAGGGAGAGGGAGGGGGAGGAGAATGAGGGAGAGGGAGGGGTGAGGAGAATGAGGGAGAGGGAGAGGGAGGGGGGAGGGAGAGGGAGAGGGAGGGGGGAGGAGAATGAGGGAGAGGGAGGGGGGAGGAGAATGAGGGAGAGGAGAGGGGGGGTGAGGAGAATGAGGGAGAGGGAGAGGGGGGGAGGAGAATGAGGGAGAGGGAGGGGGCGGAGAATGAGGTAGAGGTTGAGGGAGGGGGGAGGAGAATGAGGGAGAGGGAGGGGTGAGGAGAATGAGGGAGAGGGAGAGGGGGGAGGAGAATGAGGGAGAGGGAGGGGGGAGGAGAATGAGGTAGAGGTTGAGGGAGGGGGGAGGAGAATGAGGGAGAGGAGGGGTGAGGAGAATGAGGGAGAGGGAGAGGGGGAGGAGAATGAGGGAGAGGGAGGGGGTAGGAGAATTATGGAAGGGGAGAGGGAGGGGGAGGAGAATGTGGGAGAGGTAGAGGGAGGGGAGGAGAATGAGGGAGAGGGAGAGGAGGGGTGAGGAGAATGAGGGAGAGGGAGAGGGAGGGGGGAGGAGAATGAGGGAGAGGGAGGGGTGTGGAGAATGAGAGAGAGGGAGGGGGTGGAGGAGAATGAGGGAGAGGGAGGGGAGGAGAATGAGGTAGAGGTTGAGGGAGGGGGAGGAGAACGAGGGAGAGGGAGAGGAGAATGAGGGAGAGGGAGAGGGAGGGGGAAGAGAATGAGGGAGAGGGTGGGCGAGGAGATGAGGGAGAGGGAGGGGGAGGGTGATGAAGAATGAGGAAGAGTGAGGGGAAAGTAGAATGAGGGAGGGGGGGTTGGGAGGAGAATGAAGGAGAGGGAGGGGGAGGAGAAATAGGGAGATTGGGGGAAGGAAAATGAGGGTGGGGAAAGGAGAATGAGGGAGGGGGAAGGAGAATGAGGGAGAGGGAGGGGGAAGGAGAATGAGGGCGAGGGAGGGGGAGGAGAATGAGGGAGAGGGAGAGGAAGGGGGGAGGAGAATGAGGAGAGGGACTGGGAGGGGGGAGGAGAATGAGGGAGTGGGAGAGGGAGGGGTGAGGAGAATGAGGGAGAGGGAGGGGGGAGGAGAATGAGGGAGAGGGAGGGGAGGAGAATGAGGGAGACGGAGAGGGAGGGGGAGGAGAATGAGGGAGAGGGAGGGGGTAGGAGAATGAGGGAGAGGGAGGGGGAGGGGGGAGGAGAATGAGAGAGAGGGAGAGGGAGGGGGGAGGAGAATGAGAGAGATGGAGAGGGAGGGGGAGGAGAATGAGGGAGTGGGAGAGGGAGGGGGGAAGAAAATGAGGGAGAGGGAGGGGGAGGAGAATGAGCGAGAGGGAGAGTGAGGGGGGAGGAGAATGAGGGAGAGGAGAGGGAGGGGAGAGGAGAATGAGGGAGAGGGAGAGGGAGGGGAGGAGAATGAGGGAGAGGGAGAGGAGAGGGAGGGGGAGGAGAATGAGGGAGAGGTAGGGGGGAGGAGAATGAGGAAGAGGGAGAGGGAGTGGGGAGGAGAATGAGGGAGAGGGAGGGGAGGGGAAAGAGAATTAGGGAGGGGGAGGAGAATAAGGGAGAGGGAGAGGGGGGGAGTAGAATGAGGGTGGGGGGAGGAGAGAGAGGAGAGGGAGGGGGAGGAGAATGAGGGAGAGGGAGGGGGAGGAGAATGAGGGGAGAGGGAGAGGGAGGCGGAGGAGAATGAGGGAGAGGAGAGGGAGGGGAGGAGAATGAGGGAGAGGGAGGGGGGAGGAGAATGAGGGAGAGGGAGAGGGGAATGAGGGAGAGGGAGAGGGAGGGGTGAGGAGAATGAAGGGAGGAGGGAGAGGGGGAGGAGAATGAGGGAGAGGGAGACGGAGGGGTGAGGAGAATGACGGAGAGTGAGAGGGGGAGGAGAATGAGGGAAGAGGGAGAGGGGGGAGGAGAATGAGGGAGATGGAGAGGGAGGGGGCGAAGAATGAGGTAGAGGTTGAGGTAGGGGAGGAGAATGACGGAGAGGGAGAAGGAGGGCGAGGAGAATGAGGAGAGGGAGGGCGAGGAGAATGATGGAGGGGGGAGGGTGATGAAGCATGAGGGAGAGGGAGGTGGGAGGAGAATGAAGGTGATGGAGGGGGAGGAGAAATAGGGAGATGTGGGTGAAGGAAAATGAGGGAGGGGAAAGGAGAATGTGGGAGGGGGCAGGAGAATGAGGGTGAGGGAGGGGAAGGAGAATGAGGGAGAGGGAGAGGAATGGGGGAGGAGAATGAGGGAGAGGGAGTGGGAGGGGGGAGGAGAATGAGGGAGAGGGAGGGGGAGGAGAATGAGGGAGAGGGAGGGGGAGGAGAATGAAGGAGAGGGAGAGGGAGGGGTGAGGAGAATGAGGAGAGGGAGAGGGGGGAGGAGAATGAGGGAGAGGGAGGGGGGAGGAGAATGAGGTAGAGGTTGAGGGAAGGGGAGGAGAATGAGGGAGAGGGAGTGGGAGGGGAGAGGAGAATGAGGGAGAGGGAGAGGGAGGGGGGAGGAGAATGAAGAAGAGGGAGAGGGAGGAGAATGAGGGAGAGTGAGAGGGAGGGGGAGGAGAATGAGGGAGAGGGAGAGGGAGGGGGGAGGAGAATGAGGGAGAGGAGAGGGGGGAGGAGAATGAGGGAGAGGGAGGGGGAGGAGAATGAGGTAGAGGTTGTGGGAGGGAGAGGAGAATGAGGGAGTGGGAGAGGGAGGGGGGAGGAGAATGAGGGAGAGGGAGGGCGAGGAGAATGGGGAGAGGGAGAGGGAGGGTGATGAAGAATGAGGGAGAGGGAGGGGAAAGTAGAATGAGGGAGGGGTAGGTGGGAGGAGAATGAAGGAGAGGGAGGGGGAGGCGAAATGGGAGATTTGGGGGAAGGAAAATGAGGGTGGGGAAAGGAGAATGAGGGAGGGGAAGGAGAATGAGGGAGGGGGAAGGAGAATGAGGGAGAGGGAGGGGAGGAGAATGAGGGAGAGGGAGAGGAAGGGGGAGGAGACTGAGGGAGAGGGAGTGGGAGGGGGAGGAGAATGAGGGAGTGGGAGAGGGAGGGGTGAGGAGAATGAGGGGGAGGGAGGGGGAGGAGAATGAGGGAGAGGGAGAGGGAGGGGGGAGGAGAATGAGGGAGAGGGAGAGGGAGGGGAGGAGAATGAGGGAGAGGGAGAGGGAGGGGGAGGAGAATGAGGGAGAGGGAGGGGGTAGGAGAATGAGGGAGAGGGAGGGGGAGGGGGGAGGAGAATGAGAGAGAGGGAGAGGGAGGGGGGAGGAGAATGAGAGAGATGGAGAGGGAGGGGAGGAGAATGAGGGAGTGGGAGAGGGAGGGGGAAGAAAATGAGGGAGAGGGAGGGGGAGGAGAATGAGCGAGAGGGAGAGGGAGGGGGGAGGAGAATGAGGGAGAGGGAGGGGAGAGGAGAATGAGGGAGAGGGAGAGAGAGGGGGAGGAGAATGAGGGAGAGGGAGAGGGATGGGGAGAGGAGAATTAGGGAGGGGGAGGAGAATAAGGAGAGGGAGAGGGAGGGGGAGGAGAATGAGGGAGAGGAGAGGGAGGGGGAGGAGAATGAGGGAGAGGGAGAGGGAGGGGAGGAGAATGAGGAGAGGGCAGGGGAGGAGAATGAGGGAGAGGGAGGGGGGCGGAGAATGAGGGAGAGGGAGAGGGAGGGGTGAGGAGAATGAGGGAGAGGGAGAGGGGGGAGGAGAATGAGGGAGAGGGAGGGGGCGGAGAATGAGTAGAGGTTGAGGGAGGGGGGAGGAAAATGAGGGAGAGGGAGAGGGATGGCGAGGAGAATGAGGGAGAGGAGGGCGAGGAAAATGAGGGAGGGGGAGGGTGATGAATCATGAGGGAGAGGGAGGTGGGAGGAGAATGAAGGTGAGGAGTTGTAGGAGAAATAGAGAGATGTGGGGGAAGGAAAATGAGGAGGGGAAAGGAGAATGTGGGAGGGAGCAGGAGAATGAGGGAGAGGGAGAGGAATGGGGGAAGAGAATGAGGGAGAGGGAGTGGGAGGGGGGAGGAGAATGAGGGAGACAGAGAGGGAGGGGGAGGAGAATGAGGGAGAGGAGGGGGAGGAGAATGAGGGAGAGGGAGAGGGAGGGATGAGGAGAATGAGGGAGAGGGAGAGGGGCGGAGGGAAATGAGGGAGAGGGAGGGGGCAGGAGAATGAGGGAGAGGGAGTGGGAGGGGAGAAGAGAATGAGGGAGAGGGAGAGGGTGGGGGGAGAATGAGGGAGAGGGAGGGGGGAGGAGAATGAGGGAGGGAGAGGGGGGGTGAGGAGAATGAGGGAGAGGGAGAGGGGGGTGGAGAATGAGGGAGAGGGAGGGGGCGGAGAATGAAGTAGAGGTTGAGGGAGGGGGGAGGAGAATGAGGGAGAGCGAGAGGGAGAGGGAGGGGGGAGGAGAATGAGGGAGAGGAAGGGGGGAGGAGAATGAGGGAGAGGGAGGGGTGAGGAGAATGAGGGAGAGGGAGAGGGGGGGAGGAGAATGAGGGAGAGGGAGGGGGGAGGAGAATGAGGTAGAGGTTGAGGGAGGGGGGAGGAGAATGAGGGAGAGGGAGTGGGAGGGGAGAGGAGAATGAGGGAGAGGGAGAGGGAGGAGAATGAGGAAAGGGAGAGGAATATGGAGGAGAATGAGGGAGAGGGAGTGGGAGGGGGGAGGAGAATGAGGGAGTGGGAGAGGGAGGGGTGAGGAGAAAGAGGGAGAGGGAGGGGGAGGAGAATGAGGGAGAGGGAGAGGGAGGGGGAGGGGAATGAGGGAGAGGGTGGTGGGAGGAGAATGAGGGAGAGGGAGAGGGAGGGGGAGGAGAATGAGGGAGAGGGAGAGGGAGTGGAAGAAGAATGAGGGAGAGGGAGAGGGAGGGGAGGAGAATGAGGGAGAGGGAGGGGGAGGAGAATGAGGGAGAGGGAGAGGGTGGTGGGAGGAGAAGAAGGTGAGGGAGGGGGAGGAGAAATAGGGAGATTTGGGGGAAGGAAAATGAGGGAGGGGAAAGGAGAATGTGCGAGGGGGCAGGAGAATGAGGGAGAGGGAGGGGGAGGAGAATGAGGAAAGGGAGAGGAATATGGAGGAGAATGAGGGAGAGGGAGTGGGAGGGGGGAGGAGAATGAGGGAGTGGGAGAGGGAGGGGTGAGGAGAATGAGGGAGAGGGAGGGGGAGGAGAATGAGGGAGAGGGAGAGGGAGGGGGAGGGGAATGAGGGAGAGGGTCGTGGGAGGAGAATGAGGGAGAGGGAGAGGGAGGGGGGAGGAGAATGAGGGAGAGGGAGAGGGAGTGGAAGAAGAATGAGGGAGAGGGAGAGGGAGGGGAGGAGAATGAGGGAGAGGGAGGGGGAGGAGAATGAGGGAGAGGGAGAGGGTGGTGGGAGGAGAATGAGGGAGAGGGGGAGTGCGGGGGGAGGAGAATGAGGGAGAGGGAGGGGGAAGAGAATGAGGGAGTGGGAGGGGGAGGAGAATGAGGGAGAGGGAGGGGGTAGGAGAATTATGGAAGGGGAGAGGGAGGGGGAGGAGAATGTGGGAGAGGGAGGGGTGTGGAGAATGAGGGAGAGGGAGAGGGAGGGGGGAGGAGAATGAGGGAGAGGGAGAGGGAGGGGGGAGGAGAATGAGGGAGATGGAGAGGGAGGGGGAGGAGAATGAGGGAGAGGGAGAGGGAGGGGGGAGGAGAATGAGGGAGAGGGAGGGGTGTGGAGAATGAGAGAGAGGGAGGGGGTGGAGGAGAATGAGGGAGAGGGAGGGGAGGAGAATGAGGTAGAGGTTGAGGGAGGGGGAGGAGAACGAGGGAGAGGGAGAGGAGAATGAGGGAGAGGGAGAGGGAGGGGGAAGAGAATGAGGGAGAGGGAGGGCGAGGAGAATGAGGGAGAGGGAGGGGGAGGGTGATGAAGAATGAGGAAGAGTGAGGGGAAAGTAGAATGAGGGAGGGGGGGTTGGGAGGAGAGTGAAGGAGAGGGAGGGGGAGGAGAAATAGGGAGATTGGGGGAAGGAAAATGAGGGTGGGGAAAGGAGAATGAGGGAGGGGGAAGGAGAATGAGGGAGAGGGAGGGGGAAGGAGAATGAGGGCGAGGGAGGGGGAGGAGAATGAGGGAGAGGGAGAGGAAGGGGGGAGGAGAATGAGGGAGAGGGACTGGGAGGGGGGAGGAGAATGAGGGAGTGGGAGAGGGAGGGGTGAGGAGAATGAGGGAGAGGGAGGGGGAGGAGAATGAGGGAGAGGGAGGGGAGGAGAATGAGGGAGACGGAGAGGGAGGGGGAGGAGAATGAGGGAGAGGGAGGGGGTAGGAGAATGAGGGAGAGGGAGGGGTAGGGGGAGGAGAATGAGAGAGAGGGAGAGGGAGGGGGGAGGAGAATGAGAGAGATGGAGAGGGAGGGGGAGGAGAATGAGGGAGAGGGAGAGGGAGGGGGAGGAGAATGAGGGAGAGGGAGAGGGAGGGGGGAAGAAAATGAGGGAGAGGGAGGGGGGAGGAGAATGAGCGAGAGGGAGAGGGAGGGGGGAGGAGAATGAGGGAGAGGGAGAGGGAGGGGAGAGGAGAATGAGGGAGAGGGAGAGGGAGGGGGAGGAGAATGAGGGAGAGGGAGAGGGAGAGGGAGGGGGAGGAGAATGAGGGAGAGGTAGGGGGGAGGAGAATGAGGAAGAGGGAGAGGGAGTGGGGAGGAGAATGAGGGAGAGGGAGAGGGGGGGAGTATAATGAGGGTGGGGGGAGGAGAATGAGGGAGAGGGAGAGGGGGGGAGTATAATGAGGGTGGGGGGAGGAGAGAGAGGGAGAGGGAGGGGGAGGAGAATGAGGGAGAGGGAGAGGGAGAGGGAGGGGGAGGAGATTGAGGGAGAGGGAGAGGGAGGCGGAGGAGAATGAGGGAGAGGGAGAGGGAGGGGAGGAGAATGAGGGAGAGGGAGAGGGGAATGAGGGAGAGGGAGAGGGAGGGGTGAGGAGAATGAGGGAGAGGGAGAGGGGGAGGAGAAAGAGGGAGAGGGAGACGGAGGGGTGAGGAGAATGAGGGAGAGTGAGAGGGGGGAGGAGAATGAGGGAGAGGGAGAGGGGGGAGGAGAATGAGGGAGATGGAGAGGGAGGGGGCGGAGAATGAGGTAGAGGTTGAGGTAGGGGGGAGGAGAATGACGGAGAGGGAGAGGGAGGGCGAGGAGAATGAGGGAGAGGGAGGGTGAGGAGAATGATGGAGGGGGAGGGTGATGAAGCATGAGGGAGAGGGAGGTGGGAGGAGAATGAAGGTGATGGAGGGGGAGGAGAAATAGGGAGATTTGGGGGAAGGAAAATGAGGGAGGGGAAAGGAGAATGTGGGAGGGGGCAGGAGAATGAGGGAGAGGGAGGGGGAGGAGAATGAGGGAGAGGGAGAGGAATGGGGGAGGAGAATGAGGGAGAGGGAGTGGGAGGGGGGAGGAGAATGAGGGAGAGGGAGTGGGAGGAGAATGAGGGAGAGGGAGGGGTGAGGAGAATGAGGGAGAGGGAGAGGGGGGAGGAGAATGAGGGAGAGGGAGGGGGGAGGAGAATGAGGTAGAGGTTGAGGGAAGGGGAGGAGAATGAGGGAGAGGGAGTGGGAGGGGAGAGGAGAATGAGGGAGAGGGAGAGGGTGGGGGGAGAATGAGGGAGAGGGAGGGGAGAGGAGAATGAGGGAGAGGGAGAGGGAGGGGGGAGGAGAATGAGGGAGAGGGAGGTCGGAGGAGAATGAAGGAGAGGGAGGGGGAGGAGAAATAGGGAGATTTGGGGGAAGGAAAATGAGGGAGGGGAAAGGAGAATGAGGGAGGGGGAAGGAGAATGAGGGAGAGGGTGGGGGAGGAGAATGAGGAAAGGGAGAGGAATGTGGAGGAGAATGAGGGAGAGGGAGTGGGAGGGGGAGGAGAATGAGGGAGTGGGAGAGGGAGGGGTGAGGAGAATGAGGGAGAGGGAGGGGGAGGGGGAGGAGAATGAGGGAGAGGGAGAGGGTGGTGGGAGGAGAATGAGGGAGAGGGAGAGGGAGGGGGGAGGAGAATGAGGGAGAGGGAGTGGGAGGGGGAGGAGAATGAGGGAGAGGGAGAGGGTGGTGGGAGGAGAATGAGGGAGAGGGAGAGGGAGGGGGGATGAGAATGAGGGAGAGGGAGAGGGAGGGGAGGAGAATGAGGGAGAGGGAGAGGGAGGGGGGAGAAGAATGAGGGAGAGGGAGAATGAGGGGAGGAGAATGAGGGAGAGGGAGGGGGAGGAGAATGATGGAGAGGGAGAGGGTGGTGGGAGGAGAATGAGGGAGAGGGGGAGTGAGGGGGGAGGAGAATGAGGGAGAGGGAGGGGGAGGAAAATGAGGGAGAGGGAGGGGAGGAGAATGTGGGAGAGGTAGAGGGAGGGGGAGGAGAATGATGGAGACCGAGGGGGGAGGAGAATGAGAGAGATGGAGAGGGAGGGGGAGGAGAATGAGGGAGAGGGAGAGGGAGGGGTGAGGAGAATGAGGGAGATGGAGAGGGAGGGGAGAGGAGAATGAGGGAGCGGGAGAGGGAGGGGGAGGAGAATGAGGGAGAGGGAGGGGAGAGGAGAATGAGGGAGAAGGAGAGGGAGGTGGGAGGAGAATGAGGGAGAGGGAGGGGTGTGGAGAATGAGGGAGAGGGAGGGGGTGGAGGAGAATGAGGGAGAGGGAGGGGGAGGAGAATGAGGTAGAGGTTGAGGGAGGGGGAGGAGAATGAGGGAGAGGGAGAGGGAGGGGGAGGAGAATGAGGGAGAGGGAGAGGGGAGGAGAATGAGAGAGATGGAGAGGGAGGGGGAGGAGAATGAGGGAGAGGAAGAGGGAGGGCGGAGGAGAATGAGGGAGATGGAGAGGGAGGGGAGAGGAGAATGAGGGAGGGGGGAGAGAATAAGGGAGAGGGAGGGGGGAGGAGAATGAGGGTGAGGGAGAGGGAGGGGAGAGGAGAATGAGGGAGAGGGTGAGGAGGAGAATTAGGGAGAGGGAGGGGGGAGGAGAGAGAGGGAGAGGGAGGGGGGAGGAGAGAGAGGGAGAGGGAGGGGGGAGGAGAGAGAGAGGGAGAGGGAGGGGGAGGAGGGAGAGGGAGGGGGAGGAAAATGAGGGAGAGGGAGAGGAAGGGGGGGAGGTGAATGAGTGAGAGGGAGAGGGAGGGGCGAGGAGAATGAAGGAGAGGGAGAGGGAGGGGGAGGAGAATGAGGGAGAGGGAGGGGGGAGGAGAATGAGGGAGAGGGAGAGGGAGGGGGTAGGAGAATGAGGGAGAGGGAGGGGTGAGGAGAATGAGGGAGAGGGAGGGGGGGGAGAATGAGGGAGAGGGAGGGGGAGGAGAATGAGGTAGAGGTTGAGGGAGGGGGAGGAGAATGAGGGAGATGGAGGGGAGAGGAGAATGAGGGAGAGGGAGAGGGAGGGGGAGGAGAATGAGGGAGAGGGAGGGTGAGGAGAATGAGGGAGAGGGAGGGGGAGGGTGATGAAGAATGAGGGAGAGGGAGGGGAAAGTAGAATGAGGGAGGGGGAGGTGGGAGGAGAATGAAGGAGAGGGAGGGGGAGGAGAAATAGGGAGATTTGGGGGAAGGAAAATGAGGTTGGGGAAAGGAGAATGAGGGAGGGGGAAGGAGAATGAGGGAGAGGAATGGGGGAGGAGAATGAGGAAGGGGGGAGGAGAATGAGGGAGAGGGAGTGGGAGGGGGGAGGAGAATGAGGGAGTGGGAGAGGGAGGGGTGAGGAGAATGAGGGAGAGGGAGAGGGAGGGGAGGAGAATGAGGGAGAGGGAGAGGGAGGGGTGAGAAGAATGAGGGAGAGGGAGAGGGGAGGAGAATGAGGGAGAGGGAGGGGGGAGGAGAATGAGGGAGAGGGAGGGGGAGGGGAGAGGAGAATGAGGGAGAGGGAGGGGGGAGCAGAATGAGGGAGAGGGAGAAGGAGGGGAGAGGAGAATGAGGGAGAGGGAGGGGGGAGCAGAATGAGGGAGAGGGAGAAGGAGGGGAGAGGAGAATGAGGGTGAGGGAGGGGAGAGGAGAATGAGGGAGAGTGAGGGCGAGGAGAATGAGGGAGAGGGAGAGGGTGGGGGGAGGAGAATAAGGGAGAGGGAGAGGGAGGGGGAGGAGAAATAGGGAGATGTGGGGGAAGGAAAATGAGGGAGGGGAATGAGGGAGAGGGAGAGGGTGGGGGGAGGAAAATGAGTGAGAGGGAGAGGGAGGGGCGAGGAGAATGAGGGAGAGGGAGGGGGGAGGAGAATGAGGGAGAGGGAGAGGGAGGGGGTAGGAGAATGAGGGAGAGGGAGGGGAGAGGAGAATGAGGGAGAGGGAGGGGGGAGCAGAATGAGGGAGAGGGAGAAGGAGGGGAGAGGAGAATGAGGGTGAGGGAGGGGAGAGGAGAATGAGGGAGAGTGAGGGCGAGGAGATTGAGTGAGAGGGAGAGAGGGGGAGGAGAATGTGGGAGAGGGCGGGGGGTGGAGCATGAGGGAGAGGGAGAGGGAGGGGGACGAGAATGAGGGAGAGGGAGTGGGGAGGAGAATGAGAGAGATGGAGAGGGAGGGGGAGGAGAATGAGGGAGAGGGAGAGGGAGGGGGGAGGAGAGTGAGAGAGAGGGAGAGGGAGGCGGGAGGAGAATGAGAGAGATGGAGAGGGAGGGGGAGGAGAATGAGGGAGTGGGAGAGGGAGGGGGGAGGAGAATGAGGGAGAGGGAGGGGGGAGGAGAATGAGGGAGAGGGAGAGGGAGGGGGAGGAGAATGAGGGAGTGGGAGAGGGAGGGGAGAGGAGAATGAGGGAGAGGGAGAGGGAGGGGGAGGAGAATGAGGGAGAGGGAGTGGGAGGAGAATGAGGGAGAGGGAGGGGGGAGGAGAATTATGGAAGGGGAGACGGAGGAGGAGGAGAATGAGGGAGAGGTAGAGGGAGGGGGACGAGAATGAGGGAGAGGGAGGGGGGAGGAGAATGAGAGAGATGGAGAGGGAGGGGGAGGAGAATGAGGGAGAGGGAGAGGGAGGGGGGAGGAGAATGAGAGAGAGGGAGAGGGAGGCGGGAGGAGAATGAGAGAGATGGAGAGGGAGGGGGAGGAGAATGAGGGAGTGGGAGAGGGAGGGGGGAGGAGAATGAGGGAGAGGGAGGGGGGAGGAGAATGAGGGAGAGGGAGGGGGGAGGAGAATGTGGGAGGGGGGAGGAGAGAGAGGGAGAGGGAGGGGGAGGAGAATGAGGGAGAGGGAGAGGGAGAGGGAGGGGGAGGAGAATGAGGGAGAGGGAGAGGGAGGGGAGGAGAATTAAGAAGAGGGAGAGGGAGGGGAGGAGAATGAGGGAGAGGGAGAGGGAGGGGCGAGGAGAATGAGGGAGAGGGAGAGGGGGGAGGAGAATGAGGGAGAGGGAGAGGGCGGGGGAGGAGAATGAGGGAGAGGGAGGGGTGAGGAGAATGAGGGAGAGGGAGAGGGAGGGGTGAGGAGAATGAGGGAGAGGGAGAGGGAGGGGTGAGGAGAATGAGGGAGAGGGAGAGGGGGAGGAGAATGAGGGAGAGGGAGAGGGCGGGGGAGGAGAATGAGGGAGAGGGAGGGGGAGGAGAATGAGTTAGAGGTTGAGGGAGGGGGGAGGAGAATGAGGGAGAGGGAGGGCGAGGAGAATGAGGGAGAGGGAGGGCGAGGAGAATGAGGGAGGGGGAGGGTGATGAAGCATGAGGGAGAGGGAGGTGGGAGGAGAAGAAGGTGAGGGAGGGGGAGGAGAAATCGGGAGATTTGGGGGAAGGAAAATGAGGGAGGGGAAAGGAGAATGTGGGAGGGGGCAGGAGAATGAGGGAGAGGGAGGGGGAGGAGAATGAGCGAGAGGGAGAGGAATGGGGGAGGAGAATGAGGGAGAGGGAGTGGGAGGGGGGAGGAGAATGAGGGAGACGGAGAGGGAGGGGGAGGAGAATGAGGGAGAGGCAGAGGGAGGGGGAGGAGAATGAGGGAGAGGGTGGGGGAGGAGAATGAGGGAGAGGGAGAGGGAGGGGTGAGGAGAATGAGGGAGAGGGAGAGGGGGGGAGGAGAATGGGCGAGAGGTAGGGGGGAGGAGAATGAGGTAGAGGTTGAGGGAGGGGGGAGGAGAATGAGGGAGAGGGAGAGGGAGGGGAGAGGAGAATGAGGGAGAGGGAGAGGGAGGGTGGAGGAGAATGCGGGAGCGGGAGGGCGAGGAGAATGAGTGAGGGGGAGGGTGATTAAGAATGAGGGAGAGGTAGGTTGGAGGAGAATGAAGGAGAGGAAGGGGGAGGAGAAATAGGGAGATTTGGGGGAAGGAAAATGAGGGAGGGGAAAGGAGAATGTGGGAGGGGGCAGGAGAATGAGGGAGAGGGTGGGGGAGGAGAATGAGGGAGAGGGAGAGGGAGGGGTGAGGAGAATGAGGGAGAGGGAGAGGGGGGGAGGAGAATGGGCGAGAGGTAGAATGGGGAGGAGAATGAGGGAGGGGGAGGGGGGAGGAGAATGAGGGAGAGGGAGGGGGAGGGGGAGGAGAATGAGGGAGAGGGAGGGGGAGGAGAATGAGGGAGAGGGAGTGGGAGCGGGAGGAGAATGAGGGAGAGGGAGTGGGAGGGGGGAGGAGAATGAGGGAGTGGGAAAGGGAGGGGTGAGGAGAATGAGGGAGAGGGAGGGGGGAGGAGAATGAGGGAGAGGGAGAGGGAGGGGGAGGAGAATGAGGGAGAGGGAGGGGGAGGAGAATGAGGGAGAGGGTGGTGGGAGGAGAATGAGGGAGAGGGAGAGGGAGGGGGAGGAGAATGAGGGAGAGGGAGAGGGAGGGGTGAGGAGAATGAGGGAGAGGGAGAGGGAGGGGAGGAGAATGAGGGAGGGGGAGGGGGGAGGAGAATGAGGGAGAGGGAGGGGGAGGGGGAGGAGAATGAGGGAGAGGGAGGGGGAGGGGGGGAAAATGAGGGAGAGGGAGAGGAAGGGAGTAAGTGTGAGGGGTTCAGGGTGATAGTGACGCAGTAAGTGTGAGGGGGTCAGGGTGATAGTGACGCAGTAAGTGTGATGGGATCAGGGAGATAGTGACGCAGTAAGTGTGAGGAGATCAGGGTGATAGTGACACAGTAAGTGTGAGGGGATCAGGGTGATAGTGATGCTATAAGTTTGAGGGTGTCAGTGTGATAGTGACGCAGTAAGTGTGAGGGGTTCAGGGTGATAGTGACACAGTAAGTGTGAGGGTATCAAGGAGATAGTGACGCAGTAAGTGTGAGGGGATCAGAGTGATAGTGACGCAGTAAGTGTGAGGAGATCTGGGTGATAGTGACGCAGTAAGTGTGAGGGGGTCAGGGTGATAGTGACGCAGTAAGTGTGAGGATATCAGGGTGATAGTGACGCAGTAAATGTGATGGGATCAGGGTGACCGTGACATGGTAAGTGTGATGGGATCAGGGAGATAGAGACGCAGTAAGTGTGAATGAGTTAGGGGGATAGTGACGCAGTACGTGTGAAGCGATCAGGGAGATAGTTACGCAGTAAGTGTGAGGGGATCAGAGTGATAGTGATGCTAACAGTTTGAGGGTGTCAGTGTGATAGTGACGCAGTAAGTGTGAGGGGTTCAGGGTGATAATTATGCAGTAAGTGTGATGGCATCAGGGTAATATTGACGCAGTAAGTGTGATGGGATCAGGGAGATAGTGACGCAGTAAGTGTGATGGGATCAGGACGTTAGTGACGCAATAAGTTTGAGGGTGTCTGTGTGATAGTGATGCAGTAAGTGTGATGGGATCAGGGTGATAGTGACGCAGTAAGTGTGATGGGATCAGGGTGATAGTGATGCAGTAAGTGTGAGGGCATCTGGGTGATAGTGACGCAGTAAGTGTGAGGGTATCACTGTGATAATGACACTGTCACAGTGAGGGGATCAGGGAGGTAGTGATGCAGTAAGTGTGATGGGATCAGCGTGATAGTGACACAGTAAGTGTGATGGGATCAGGCTGATAGTGACGCAGTAAGTGTGAGGAGATCAGGGTGATAGTGACACAGTAAGTGTGAGGGGATCAGGGTGATCGTGATGCAGTAGGTGTGATGGGATCAGGGAGATAGTGACACAGTAAGTGTGAGGGTATCAGGGTGATAGTGACACAGTAGGTGTGAGGGAATCAGGGTGATAATGACGCAGTAAGTGTGAGGGTTCAGAGTGATAATGACGCATGTAAGTGTGAGGGTATCAGCACGTTAGTGAGGCAATAAGTTTGAGGGTGTCAGTGTGATAGTGCCACAGTAAGTGTGATGGGATCAGGGTGATGATGATGCAGTAAGTGTGAGGGTATCAGTGTGATAGTGACGCAGTAAGTGTGACGGAATCAGGGTGATAGTGACGCAGTAAGTGTGAGCGTATCACTGTGATAATGACACTGTAACAGTGAGGGGATCAGGGTGATAATGATGCAGTAAGTGTGAGGGTATCAGGGTGATAGTGACACAGTAAGTGTGAGGGGACCAGCGTGATAGTGACGCAGTAAGTGTGAGGGGATCAGGGAGATAGTGACGCAGTAAGTGTGATGGGATCAGGACGTTAGTGACGCAATAGGTTTGAGGGTGTCAGTGTGATAGTGATGCAGTAAGTGTGATGGGATCAGGGTGATAGTGACGCAGTAAGTGTGATGGGATCAGGGTGATAGTGATGCAGTAAGTGTGAGGGCATCTGGGTGATAGTGACGCAGTAAGTGTAAGGGGATCAGGGTGATAGTGACGCAGTAAGTGTGATGGGATCAGGGTGATAGTGATGCAGTAAGTGTGAGGGTATCACTGTGATAATGACACTGTCACAGTGAGGGGATCAGGGAGGTAGTGATGCAGTAAGTGTGATGGGATCAGCGTGATAGTGACACAGTAAGTGTGATGGGATCAGGCTGATAGTGACGCAGTAAGTGTGAGGGGATCAGGGAGATAGTGACACAGGATGTGTGAGGGTATCAGGGTGATAGTGACACAGTAAGTGTGAGGGTATCAGGGTGATAGTGACGCAGTAAGTGTGAGGGTATCAGGGTAATATTGACGCAGTAAGTGTGAGGGGATCAGGGAGGTGGTGATGCAGTAAGTGGGATGGGATCAGGGTGATAGTGACTCAGTAAGCGTGAGGGGATCAGGGAGATAATGATGCAGTAAGTGTGAGGTATCAGGGTGATAGTGATGCAGTAATTCTGATGGGATCAGGGAGATAGTGACGCAGTAAGTGTGATGGGATCAGGACGTTAGTGACGCAATACGTTTGAGGGTGTCAGTGTGATAGTGACGCAGTAAGTGTGATGGGATCAGGGTGATAGTGATGCAGTAAGTGTGAGGAGATCAGGGTAATAGTGACGCAGTAAGTGTGACGGTGTCAGGGAGATAGTGACGCAGTAAGTGTGAGGGGATCAGGGTGATAGTGACGCAATAAGTTTGAGGGTGTCAGTGTGATAGTCATGCAGTAAGTGTGAGGGGTCAGGGTGATAGTGACGCAGTAAGTGTGAGGGGATCAGGGTGATAGTGACGCAGTAAGTGTGAGGGGATCAGGGTGATAGTGACGCAGTAAGTGTGATGAGATCAGGGTGATAGTGACGCAGTAAGTGTGAGGAGATCAGGGAGATAGTGACGCAGTAAGTGTGAGGGGACCAGCGTGATAGTGACGCAGTAAGTGTGAGGGGATCAGGGTGATAGTGACGCTATAAATGTTATAGGATCAGGGTGATAGTGACGCAGTAAGTGTGAGGGTATCACTGTGATAATGACACTGTCACAGTGAGGGGATCAGGGTGATAGTGATGCAGTAAGTGTGATGGGATCAGTGTGATAGTGACACAGTAAGTGTGATGGGATCAGGCTGATAGTGACGCAGTAAGTGTGAGGGGATCAGGGTGATAGTGACGCAGTAAGTGTGAGGGTATCACTGTGATAATGACACTGTAACAGTGAGGGGATCAGGGTGATAATGATGCAGTAAGTGTGAGGGTATCAGGGTGATAGTGACACAGTAAGTGTGAGGGGACCAGCGTGATAGTGACGCAGTAAGTGTGAGGGGATCAGGGAGATAGTGACGCAGTAAGTGTGTGGCGATCATGGTAATAGTGACGCAGTAAGTGTGAGGGTATCAAGGAGATAGTGACGCACTAATTGTGAGGGGATCAGGGAGATTGTGACGCAATAAGTTTGAGGGTGTGTTTTAAAAAATTCTCAAGGTCAGGTTCGTAGGAGAGTAGTCTGACACAGAACAAACGACCAAGAGGCGAGACTGCTAGAATATGGGCATTTTATTCCCCGCAGCGTCGCACAACGGGTCTGGCTTATACTCACTCTACATGTTACAAAAACTGGGAGCCGTCAGTTCTCGTAGAGCGGTTGCCAACAACCCACGCTCGGCGGTTAAACGTAACCCCGGAGCAGACTCACCGAACTGGAGACTTTTCCGGCTGATATACTCTTTTCCAGATATAAACATTCATGTGAACAGCAGAAAAACACATTCCATTCTGGTTACATACAGATAATAACAGCAGAGCAAGGCTAAAAAACACATTCCATTCTGGTTACATACAGATAATAACAGCAGAGCAAGGCTAAAAAACACATTCCATTCTGGTTACATACAGATAAGAAGATTCACACGGGACTAAGCAACACCTCCATTCCGGTTAGATTCACACATGTATTGGGACATAATTTTTAACCGTTTCACCTCATTCCACTGCTTGGAATTTTACACCACAGGGTGTCAGTGTGAAAGTGACGCAGTAAGTGTGAGGGGTTCAGGGTGATAATTATGCAGTAAGTGTCAGGGTATCTGGGTGATAGTGACACAGTAAGTGTGAGGGTATCACTGTGATAATGACACTGTAACAGTGAGGGGATCAGGGTGATAATGATGCAATAAGTGTGAGGGTATCAGGGTGATAGTGACACAGTAAGTGTGAGGGGACCAGCGTGATAGTGACGCAGTAAGTGTGAGGGGATCAGGGAGATAGTGACGCAGTAAGTGTGATGGGATCAGGGAGATAGTGATGCAGTAAGTGTGATGGGATCAGGACGTTAGTGACGGAATAAGTTTGAGGGTGTCAGTGTGATCGTGATGCAGTAAGTGTGATGGGATCAGGGTGATAGTGACACAGTAAGTGTGAGGGTATCAGGGTGATAGTGACGCAGTAAGTGTCAGGGTATCAGGGTGATAGTGACACAGTAAGTGTGAGGGGATCAGGGTGATAGTGACGCAGTAAGTGTGATGGGATCAGGGAGATAGTGACGCAGTAAGTGTGATGGGATCAGGACGTTAGTGACGCAATAAGTTTGAGGGTGTCAGTGTGATCGTGATGCAGTAAGTGTGATGGGATCAGGGTGATAGTGACGCAGTAAGTGTAAGGGGATCATGGTGATAGTGACGCAGTAAGTGTAAGGGGATCAGGGTGATAGTGACGCAGTAAGTGTGAGGCGATCATGGTGATAGTGACGCAGTAAGTGTGAGGGTATCACTGTGATAATGACACTGTAACAGTGAGGGGATCAGGGTGATAATGATGCAGTAAGTGTGAGGGTATCAGGGTGATAGTGACACAGTACGTGTGAGGGGACCAGCGTGATAGTGACGCAGTAAGTGTGAGGGGATCAGGGAGATAGTGACGCAGTAAGTGTGATGGGATCAGGATGTTAGTGACGCAATAAGTTTGAGGGTGTCAGTGTGATAGTGATGCAGTAAGTGTGATGGGATCAGGGTGATAGTGACGCAGTAAGTGTGATGGGGTCAGGGTGATAGTGATGCAGTAAGTGTGAGGGCATCTGGGTGATAGTGACGCAGTAAGTGTGAGGGTATCACTGTGATAATGACACTGTCACAGTGAGGGGATCAGGGAGGTAGTGATGCAGTAAGTGTGATGGGATCAGCGTGATAGTGACACAGTAAGTGTGATGGGATCAGGCTGATAGTGACGCAGTAAGTGTGAGGAGATCAGGGTGATAGTGACACAGTAAGTGTGAGGGGATCAGGGTGATCGTGATGCAGTAGGTGTGATGGGATCAGGGAGATAGTGACGCAGTAAGTGTGAGGGTATCAGGGTGATAGTGACGCAGTAAGTGTGAGGGTATCAGGGTAATATTGACGCAGTAAGTGTGAGGGGATCAGGGAGGTGGTGATGCAGTAAGTGGGATGGGATCAGGGTGATAGTGACTCAGTAAGCGTGAGGGGATCAGGGAGATAATGATGCAGTAAGTGTGAGGTATCAGGGTGATAGTGATGCAGTAAGTGTGAGGGTATCAGGGTAACATTGACGCAGTAATTCTGATGGGATCAGGGTGATAGGTACGCAGTAAGTGTGATGGGATCAGGACGTTAGTGACGCAATACGTTCGAGGGTGTCAGTGTGATAGTGACGCAGTAAGTGTGATGGGATCAGGGTGATAGTGATGCAGTAAGTGTGAGGAGATCAGGGTAATAGTGACGCAGTAAGTGTGACGGTGTCAGGGAGATAGTGACGCAGTAAGTGTGAGGGGATCAGGGTGATAGGGACACAGTAAGTGTGATGGCGTCAGGGAGATAGTGATGCTGTAAGTGTGATGGGGTCAGCGTGATAGTGACGCAGTAAGTGTGATGGGGTCAGGGCGATAGTGATGCAGTAAGTGTGAGGAGGTCAGGGTGATAGTGACACAGTAAGTGTGAGGGGACCAGCGTGATAGTGACGCAGTAAGTGTGAGGGGATCAGGGAGATAGTGACGCAGTAAGTGTGATGGGATCAGGGAGATAGTGATGCAGTAAGTGTGATGGGATCAGGACGTTAGTGACGCAATAAGTTTGAGGGTGTCAGTGTGATCGTGATGCAGTAAGTGTGATGGGATCAGGGTGATAGTGACACAGTAAGTGTGAGGGTATCAGGGTGATAGTGACGCAGTAAATGTCAGGGTATCAGGGTGATAGTGACACAGTAAGTGTGAGGGGATCAGGGTGATAGTGACGCAGTAAGTGTGATGGGATCAGGGAGATAGTGACGCAGTAAGTGTGATGGGATCAGGACGTTAGTGACGCAATAAGTTTGAGGGTGTCAGTGTGATCGTGATGCAGTAAGTGTGATGGGATCAGGGTGATAGTGACGCAGTAAGTGTAAGGGGATCATGGTGATAGTGACGCAGTAAGTGTAAGGGGATCAGGGTGATAGTGACGCAGTAAGTGTAAGGGGATCAGGGTGATAGTGACGCAGTAAGTGTGAGGCGATCATGGTGATAGTGACGCAGTAAGTGTGAGGGTATCACTGTGATAATGACACTGTAACAGTGAGGGGATCAGGGTGATAATGATGCAGTAAGTGTGAGGGTATCAGGGTGATAGTGACACAGTACGTGTGAGTGGACCAGCGTGATAGTGACGCAGTAAGTGTGAGGGGATCAGGGAGATAGTGACGCAGTAAGTGTGATGGGATCAGGATGTTAGTGACGCAATAAGTTTGAGGGTGTCAGTGTGATAGTGATGCAGTAAGTGTGATGGGATCAGGGTGATAGTGACGCAGTAAGTGTGATGGGGTCAGGGTGATAGTGATGCAGTAAGTGTGAGGGCATCTGGGTGATAGTGACGCAGTAAGTGTGAGGGTATCACTGTGATAATGACACTGTCACAGTGAGGGGATCAGGGAGGTAGTGATGCAGTAAGTGTGATGGGATCAGCGTGATAGTGACACTAAGTGTGATGGGATCAGGCTGATAGTGACGCAGTAAGTGTGAGGAGATCAGGGTGATAGTGACACAGTAAGTGTGAGGGGATCAGGGTGATCGTGATGCAGTAGGTGTGATGGGATCAGGGAGATAGTGACGCAGTAAGTGTGAGGGTATCAGGGTGATAGTGACGCAGTAAGTGTGAGGGTATCAGGGTAATATTGACGCAGTAAGTGTGAGGGGATCAGGGAGGTGGTGATGCAGTAAGTGGGATGGGATCAGGGTGATAGTGACTCAGTAAGCGTGAGGGGATCAGGGAGATAATGATGCAGTAAGTGTGAGGTATCAGGGTGATAGTGATGCAGTAAGTGTGATGGGATCAGGGTGATAGTGACGCAGTAAGTGTGATGGGGTCAGGGTGATAGTGATGCAGTAAGTGTGAGGGCATCTGGGTGATAGTGACGCAGTAAGTGTGAGGGTATCACTGTGATAATGACACTGTCACAGTGAGGGGATCAGGGAGGTAGTGATGCAGTAAGTGTGATGGGATCAGCGTGATAGTGACACAGTAAGTGTGATGGGATCAGGCTGATAGTGACGCAGTAAGTGTGAGGAGATCAGGGTGATAGTGACACAGTAAGTGTGAGGGGATCAGGGTGATCGTGATGCAGTAGGTGTGATGGGATCAGGGAGATAGTGACGCAGTAAGTGTGAGGGTATCAGGGTGATAGTGACGCAGTAAGTGTGAGGGTATCAGGGTAATATTGACGCAGTAAGTGTGAGGGGATCAGGGAGGTGGTGATGCAGTAAGTGGGATGGGATCAGGGTGATAGTGACTCAGTAAGCGTGAGGGGATCAGGGAGATAATGATGCAGTAAGTGTGAGGTATCAGGGTGATAGTGATGCAGTAAGTGTGAGGGTATCAGGGTAACATTGACGCAGTAATTCTGATGGGATCAGGGTGATAGGTACGCAGTAAGTGTGATGGGATCAGGACGTTAGTGACGCAATACGTTCGAGGGTGTCAGTGTGATAGTGACGCAGTAAGTGTGATGGGATCAGGGTGATAGTGATGCAGTAAGTGTGAGGAGATCAGGGTAATAGTGACGCAGTAAGTGTGACGGTGTCAGGGAGATAGTGACGCAGTAAGTGTGAGGGGATCAGGGTGATAGGGACACAGTAAGTGTGATGGCGTCAGGGAGATAGTGATGCTGTAAGTGTGATGGGGTCAGCGTGATAGTGACGCAGTAAGTGTGATGGGGTCAGGGCGATAGTGATGCAGTAAGTGTGAGGAGGTCAGGGTGATAGTGACACAGTAAGTGTGAGGGGACCAGCGTGATAGTGACGCAGTAAGTGTGAGGGGATCAGGGAGATAGTGACGCAGTAAGTGTGATGGGATCAGGGAGATAGTGATGCAGTAAGTGTGATGGGATCAGGACGTTAGTGACGCAATAAGTTTGAGGGTGTCAGTGTGATCGTGATGCAGTAAGTGTGATGGGATCAGGGTGATAGTGACACAGTAAGTGTGAGGGTATCAGGGTGATAGTGACGCAGTAAGTGTCAGGGTATCAGGGTGATAGTGACACAGTAAGTGTGAGGGGATCAGGGTGATAGTGACGCAGTAAGTGTGATGGGATCAGGGAGATAGTGACGCAGTAAGTGTGATGGGATCAGGACGTTAGTGACGCAATAAGTTTGAGGGTGTCAGTGTGATCGTGATGCAGTAAGTGTGATGGGATCAGGGTGATAGTGACGCAGTAAGTGTAAGGGGATCATGGTGATAGTGACGCAGTAAGTGTAAGGGGATCAGGGTGATAGTGACGCAGTAAGTGTGAGGCGATCATGGTGATAGTGACGCAGTAAGTGTGAGGGTATCACTGTGATAATGACACTGTAACAGTGAGGGGATCAGGGTGATAATGATGCAGTAAGTGTGAGGGTATCAGGGTGATAGTGACACAGTACGTGTGAGGGGACCAGCGTGATAGTGACGCAGTAAGTGTGAGGGGATCAGGGAGATAGTGACGCAGTAAGTGTGATGGGATCAGGATGTTAGTGACGCAATAAGTTTGAGGGTGTCAGTGTGATAGTGATGCAGTAAGTGTGATGGGATCAGGGTGATAGTGACGCAGTAAGTGTGATGGGGTCAGGGTGATAGTGATGCAGTAAGTGTGAGGGCATCTGGGTGATAGTGACGCAGTAAGTGTGAGGGTATCACTGTGATAATGACACTGTCACAGTGAGGGGATCAGGGAGGTAGTGATGCAGTAAGTGTGATGGGATCAGCGTGATAGTGACACAGTAAGTGTGATGGGATCAGGCTGATAGTGACGCAGTAAGTGTGAGGAGATCAGGGTGATAGTGACACAGTAAGTGTGAGGGGATCAGGGTGATCGTGATGCAGTAGGTGTGATGGGATCAGGGAGATAGTGACGCAGTAAGTGTGAGGGTATCAGGGTGATAGTGACGCAGTAAGTGTGAGGGTATCAGGGTAATATTGACGCAGTAAGTGTGAGGGGATCAGGGAGGTGGTGATGCAGTAAGTGGGATGGGATCAGGGTGATAGTGACTCAGTAAGCGTGAGGGGATCAGGGAGATAATGATGCAGTAAGTGTGAGGTATCAGGGTGATAGTGATGCAGTAAGTGTGAGGGTATCAGGGTAACATTGACGCAGTAATTCTGATGGGATCAGGGTGATAGGTACGCAGTAAGTGTGATGGGATCAGGACGTTAGTGACGCAATACGTTCGAGGGTGTCAGTGTGATAGTGACGCAGTAAGTGTGATGGGATCAGGGTGATAGTGATGCAGTAAGTGTGAGGAGATCAGGGTAATAGTGACGCAGTAAGTGTGACGGTGTCAGGGAGATAGTGACGCAGTAAGTGTGAGGGGATCAGGGTGATAGGGACACAGTAAGTGTGATGGCGTCAGGGAGATAGTGATGCTGTAAGTGTGATGGGGTCAGCGTGATAGTGACGCAGTAAGTGTGATGGGGTCAGGGCGATAGTGATGCAGTAAGTGTGAGGAGGTCAGGGTAATAGTGACGCAGTAAGTGTGACGGTGTCAGGGAGATAGTGACGCAGTAAGTGTGAGGGGATCAGGGTGATAGGGACACAGTAAGTGTGATGGCGTCAGGGAGATAGTGATGCTGTAAGTGTGATGGGGTCAGCGTGATAGTGACGCAGTAAGTGTGATGGGGTCAGGGCGATAGTGATGCAGTAAGTCTGAAGGGATCAGGGTGATAGTGACACATTTCGTGTGAGGGGGTCAGGGTAATAGTGACACAGTAAGGGTGATGGGATCAGGGAGATAGTGATGCAGGAAGTGTGAGGGGATCAGGGTGATAGTGACACGGTAATTGTGAGGGTGTCAGGGTGATAGTGTCGCAGTAAGTGTGAGGGATCAGGGAGATAGTGACAGAGTAAGTGTGAATGAGCCTGGGTGACAGTGACGCAGTAAGTGTGAGGGGAACAGGGATATAGTGACGCAGTAAGTGTGAGGGTGTCAGGGAGATAGTGACTCAATAGGTGTGATGGGGTCAGGGAGGTAGAGATGCAGTAAGTGGGAGGGGATCAGGGAGATAGTGTCACAGTAAGTGTGAGGGTATCAGGCTGATAGTGATGCATTGAGTGTGAGGGGTCAGGGTGATAGTGACGCAGTAAGTGTGATGAGATCAGGGTGATAGTGACACGGTAAGTGTGAGGGTGTCAGCGTGATAGTGACGCAGTAAGTGTGAGGGGTCAGGGAGATAGTGACACAGTAAGTGTGAAGGTATCAGGGTAATAGTGACACTGTAAGGGTGATGGGATCAGGGAGATAGTGACGAAGTAAGTGTGAGGGTATCAGGGTGATATTGACGTGGTAAGTGTGAATGAGTTAGGGTGATAGTGACGCATTACGTGTGAGGCGATCAGGGAGATAGTGACGCAGGATGTGTGAGGGGATCAGGGAGATAGTGACGCTATACGTTTGAGGGTGTCAGTGTGATAGTGACGCAGTAAGTGTGAGGGGTTCAGGGTGATAGTGACAGTAAGTGTGAGGGGATCAAGGAGATAGTGACGCGCTAATTGTGAGGGGATCAGGGAGATAGTGACGCAGTAAGTGTGAGTGGATCAGGGAGATAGTGACGCAGTAAGTGTGAGGGGATCAGGGTGATAGTGACGCAGTAAGTGTGAGGGGTCAGGGAGATAATGACGCAGTAATTTTGATGGGATCAGTGTGATAGTGATGCAGTAAGTGTGAGGGGTTCAGGGTGATAGTGACGCAGTAAGTGTGAGGGTATCAGGTTGATTGTGACACAGTAAGTGTGATGGGATCAGATTGACAGTGACACAGTAAGTGTGATGGTATCAGGGTGATAGTGACGCACTAAGTGTGTTGGGGTCAGGCTGATAGTGCCGCAGTAAGTGTGAGTGGATCAGGGTAATAGAGACGCAGTATGTGAGATGGGATCAGGGTGATAGTGAATCACTAAGTGTGAGGGGGTCAGGGTGACGCAGTGTGATCGGGTCAGAGTGATGGTGACACAGTAAGTGTGATGGGATCAGGGTGATAGTGATGCAGTGAGCGTGATGGGGACAGGGTGATAGTGACACAGTAAGTGTGATGGGGTCAGGGAGATAGTAACACAGTAAGTGTGATAGGGTCAGAGTGATAGCGATGCAGTAAGTGTGAGTGGGCCAGGGTGATATGCTGCAGTAATTGTGATGAGGTCAGGGGGATAGTGACACAGTAAGTGTGATGGGGTCAGAGTGATAGTGATGCAGTAAGTGTGATGGGGTCAGGGTGAAAGTGATGCAGTAAGTGTGATGGATTCAGGGAGATAGTATCACATTATGTGTGATAGTGACACACTAAGTGTGAGGGGGTCAGTGTGGTAGTGACGCAGTAAGTTTGAGGGGGTCAGGGTGATAGTGACACAGTGTGATCGGATCAGGAAGATAGTGACACGTAAGTGTGAGGGGCTCAGGGTGATAGTGATGCAGTAGGTGTGATGAGGTCAGGGTGATATTGACGCAGTAAGTGTGAGGGGATGAGGGTGGTAGTGATGCAGTAAGTGTGATGTGGTCTGGGTGAAAGTGACGCAGTATGTGTGAGGGTATCAGGGTGATAGTGATGCAGTAAGTGTGATGGGGTCAGAGTGATAGTGAAGCAGAAAGTGTGATGGGGTCGTGGTGATAGTGACGCAGTAAGAGTGAGGGGGTCAGGGTGATAGTGACGCAGCAAGTGCGATGGGGTGAGGTTGATAGTGACGCACGAAGTGTGTTGGGGTCATGTTGATAGTGCCGCAGCAATTGTGAGTGTATCAGGGTGATAGTGACGCAGTATGTGTGATGGGGTCAGAGTGATAGTGGCGCAGCAAGTGTGATGGGGTCAGAGTGATAGTGATTCAGTAAGTGTGATGGGGTCAGGGTGATAGTGATGCAGTAAGTGTGAGGTGTCAGGGTGATAGTGATGCAGTAAGTGTGATGGGGTCAGGGTGATAGTGAGACAGTAAGTGTGATGCGGTCAGGGTGATAGTAACACAGTAAGTGTGATGGGGTCAGGATGATAGTGACACACTAAGTGTGAGGTTGCCAGGGTGATAGCGATGCAATAAGTGTGATGGCGTCAGAGTGATAGCGATGCAGTAAGTGTGAGCGGGTCAGGGTGATCTGATGCAGTAAGTGTGATGAGGTCAGGGGGATAGTGACACAGTAAGTGTGATGGGGTCAGAGTGATAGTGACGCAGCAAGTGTGATGGTGTCAGAGTGATAGCAATGCAGTAAGTGTGAGCGGGACAGAGTGATAGAGAAGCAGTAAGTGTGATGGGGTCAGGGTGATAGTGATGCAGTAAGTGTGATGGGGTTAGGGTGCTAGTGACACAGCAAGTGTGATAGGGTCAGGGATAGTGAATCAGTAAGTGTGAGGGGGTCAGGGTGATAGTGACGCGGTGTGATCGGGTCAGAGTGATAGTGACAGAGTAAGTGTGATGGGATCAGGCTGATATTGACGCAGTAAGTGTGATGGGGTCAGGGTGATAGTGACGCAGTAAGTGTGATGTGATCAGGGTGATTGTGATGCAGTAAGTGTGAGGGGGTCAGGGTGATGGTGATGCAGCAGGTGTTAGTGTGTCAGGGTGAGAGTGACGCAGTAAGTGTGATGGGATGAGGATGATAGTGACACAGTGTGATCGGGTCAGGAAGATAGTGACACGTAAGTGTGAGGGACTCAAGGTGATAGTTACGCAGTGAGTGTGATGGGGTCAGGGTGATAGTGATGCAGTAAGTGTGAGGGGATCAGGGTGGTAGTGATGCAGTAAGAGTGAGGGGGTCAGGCTGATAGTGACGCAGTAAGTGTGAGGGGATCAGGGTGATAGTGACGCAGTAAGTGTGATGGGATCAGAGTGATAGTGAAGCAGAAAGTGTGATGGGGTCATGGTGGTAGTGACGAAGTAAGTGTGAGGGGTCAAGGTGATAGTTACGCAGTAAGTGTGATGGGGTCAGATTGCTAGGGACGCAATAAGGGTGAGAGGGTCAGGTTGATAGTGACACAGCAAATGTGATAGGGTCAGGGTGGTAGTGACGCACTAAGTGTGTTGGGGTCAGGGTGATAGTGCCGCAGTAGGTGTGAGTGGATCAGGGTGATAGAGACGCAGTATGTGAGATGGGATCAGGGTGATAGTGACGCAGTAAGTGTGATGGGATCAGGGTGATAGTGATGTAGTAAGTGTGAGGTGGTCAGGGTGATAGTGATGAAATAAGTGTGATGGGGTCAGAGTGATAGCGATGCAGTAAGTGTGAGCGGGACAGGGTGATAGTGATGCAGTAAGTGTGATGGGGTCAGGGTGATAGTGACGCACTCAGTGTGAGGGGGTCAGGGTGATAGTGAATCGGTAAGTGTGATGGGGTCAGGGTGATAGTGACGCAGTGTGATCGGGTCAGAGTGATAATGACACAGTAAGTGTGATTGGATCAGTGTGATAGTGATGCAGTGAGCGTGATGGGGACAGGGTAGTAGTGACACACTAAGTGTGAGGGGGTCAGTGCGGTAGTGAAGCAGTAGGTGTGAGGCGGTCAGGGTGATGGTGATGCAGCAGGTGTTAGTGTGTCAGGGTGATCGTGATGCAGTAAGTGTGATGGGATCAGGGTGATAGTGACACAGTGTGATCGGGTCAGGAAGATAGTGACACGCAAGTGTGAGGGGCTCAGGGTGATAGTGACGCAGTGAGTGTGATGGAGTCAGGGTGATAGTGACGCAGTAACCAGTGAGTGGTCAGGGTGGTAGTGATGCAGTAAATGTGATGGGGTCAGGGTGATAGTGATGCAGTAAGTGTGATGGGATCAGGGTGATAGTGATGTAGTAAGTGTGAGGTGGTCAGGGTGATAGTGATGAAATAAGTGTGATGGGGTCAGAGTGATAGCGATGCAGTAAGTGTGAGCGGGACAGGGTGATAGTGATGCAGTAAGTGTGATGGGGTCAGGGTGATAGTGACGCAGTCAGTGTGATGGGGTCAGAGTGATAGTGATGCAGTCAGTGTGTTGGGGTGAGGGTGATAGTGCCTCAGTAAGTGTGAGGGGGGTCAGGTTAATAGTGATGCAGTAAGTGTGATGGTGTCAGGGTGATAGTGACACAGTGAGTGTGAGGGGATCAGGGTGATAGAGACGCAGTAAGTGTGATGGGGTCAGAGGGATAGTGATGCAGTAAGTGTGAGCGGGTCAGAGTGATAGTGACGCAGTAAGTTTGATGGGATCAGGGAGATAGTGACACAGTAATGGTGAGGGGATCAGGGTGATAGTGACACAGTCAGTGTGAGGGTGAAAGGGTGATAGTGACTCAGTAAGTGTGAAGAGATCAGGGTGATAGTGACTCAGTAAGTGTGAGAGAGTCAGGGTGATGGCGTCGCAGTAAGTGTGATGGGGTCTGGGTGATAGTTATGCAGTAAGTGTGACGGTGTCAGGGAGATAGTGACTCAATAAGTGTGAAGGGGTCAGGATGATAGTGACGCAGTAAGTGTGTTGGGATCAGGGATAGTGACGCAGTATGTGTGATGGGATCAGGGTGATAGTGATGCAGTAAGTGTGAGGTTGTCAGCGTGCTAGTGACACAGTAAGTGTGATGGGATCAGGGATAGTGACACAGTGTGTGTGATGGCACCAGGGTGATAGTGATGCAGTAAGTGTGTTGGGGTCAGTGTGATAGTGCCGCAGTAAGTGTGAGTGGATCAGGGTGATAGTGATGCAGTATATGAGATGGGATCAGGGTGATTGTGATGCAGTAAGTGTGAGGGGGTCAGGGTGATAGTGAATCAGTAAGTGTGATGGGATCAGGGTGGTAGTGACGCAGTGAGCGTGATGGGGACAGTGTGATAGTGACGCAGTAAGTGTGATGGGGTCAGGGTGATTGTGATGCAGTAAGTATGATGGGGTCAGGGAGATAGTAACACATTCAGTGTGATGGGGTCAGCGTGATAGTGACACACTAAGTGTGAAGGGGGTCAGTGTGGTAGTGACGCAGTAAGTGTGAGGGGGTCATGGTGATGGTGATGCAGCAGGTGTTAGTGTGTCAGGGTGATCGTGACGCACTAAGTGTGATGGGATCAGGGTGATAGTGAGACAGTGTGATCGGGTCAGGAAGATAGTGACACGTAAGTGTGAGGAGCTCAGGGTGATAGTGACGCGGTGAGTGTGATGGGGTCAGGGTGATAGTGATGCAGTAAGTGTGATGAGGTCAGGGTGCTATTGACGCAGTAATTGTGAGGGGATCAGAGTGGTAGTGATGCAGTAAGTGTGATGTGGTCCATGTGATAGTGACAAAATAAGTGTGATGGGGACAGGGTGATAGTGATGCAGTAAGTGTGATGTGGTCCGGGTGATAGTGACGCAGAAAGTGTGAGGGGATCAGGGTCATAGTGACGCAGTAAGTGTGATGGGGTCAGGGTGATAGTTACGCAGTAAGTGTGATGGGATCAGGGTGATAGTGACGCAGTAAGTGGGCGGCACGGTGGCACAGTGGTTAGCACTGCTGCCTCACAGCGCTTAAGACCCTGGTTCAGTTCCCGCCTCAGGCGACTGACTGTGTGGAGTTTGCACGTTCTCCCCGTGTCCGCGTGGATTTCCTCCGGGTGCTCCGGTTTCCTCCCACAGTCCAAAGATGTGCAGGTCAGGTGAATTGGCCATGCTAAATTGCCCGTAGTGTTAGGTAAGGGGTAAATGTAGGGGCATGGGTGGGTGGGGCTTCGGCGGGTCGGTGTGGACTTGTCGGGCCAAAGGGCCTGTTTCCACACTGTAATGTAATCTAATCTAATCTAAGTGTGATGGGATCAGGGTGATAGTGACGCAGTATGTGTGATGGTATCAGGGTGATAGTGACACAGAAGGAGTGATGGGGTCAGAGTGATAGTGACGCAGCAAGTGTGATGGGGTCAGGGTGATAGTGATGCAATAAGTGTTATGGGGTCAGGGTGATAGCGATGCAGTAAGTGTGAGCGGGTCAGGGTGATATGCTGCAGTAAGTGTTATGAGGTCAGGGGGATAGTGACACAGTAAGTGTGATGGGGTCAGAGTGATAGTGATGCAGTAAGTGTGATGGGGTCAGGGTGATAGTGATGCAGTAAGTGTGATGGGGTCAGGGTGATAGTGATGCAGTAAGTGTGATGGGGTCAGGGTGATAGTGACGCAGTATGTGTGATGGGGTCATGGTGATAGTGACGCAGTATGTGTGATGGCGTCGGGTTGATAGGGAATGCAGTAAGGGTGAGGGGGTCAGGGTGATAGTGACACACAAATGTGATAGGGTCAGGGTGATAGTGACGCACTAAGTGTGTTGGAGTCAGGGCAATAGTGCCGCAGTAAGTGTGAGTGGATCAGGGTGTTGGTGATGTAGCAGGTGTTAGTGTGTCAGGGTGATACTGACGCAGTGAGTGTGATGGGGTCAGGGTGATAGTGACACAGTAAGTGTGATGGGATCAGGGTGATAGTGATGCAATAAGTGTGATGGGGTCAGGGTGATAGTGATGCTGTAAGTGTGATGAGGTCAGGGTGATATTGACGAAGTAAGTGTGAGGGGATCAGGGTGGTAGTGAAGCAGTAAGTGTGATATGGTTCGGGTGATAGTGACGCAGTAAGTGTGTTGGAGTCAGGGCATTAGTGCCGCAGTAAGTGTGAGTGGATCAGGGTGATGGTGATGCAGCAGGTGTTAGTGTGTCAGGGTGATAATGGCGCAGTGAGTGTGATGGGGTCAGGGTGATAGTGACGCAGTAAGTGTGATGGGGTCAGGGTGATAGTGATGCAATAAGTGTGATGGGGTCAGGGTGATAGTGATGCAGTAAGTGTGATGAGGTCAGGGTGATATTGACGCAGTAAGTGTGAGGGGATCAGGGTGGTACTGAAGCAGTAAGTGTGATGGGGTCATAGTGATAGTGACGCAGTGTGTGTGATGGGGTCAGGTTGATAGGGACGCAGTAAGGTTGATGGGGTCAGGGTGATAGTGACACAGCAAGTGTGTTAGTGTCAGGGTGATAGTGACGCACGAAGTGTGTTGGGGTCAGGGTGATAGTGCCGCAGCAAGTGTGAGTGTATCAGGGTGATAGTGACGCAGCATGTGTGATGGTGTCAGGGTTATAGTGAAGCAGTAGGTGTGATAGGGTCAGAGTGATAGTGAAGCAACAAGTGTGATGGGGTCAGGGTGATAGTGATGCAGTAAGTGTGAGGGGTTACGGTGATAGTGACACAGTAAGTGTGATGGGGTCAGGGTGATAGTGACACAGTGAGTGTGATTGGCTCAGAGTGATAGTGACACAGCAAGTGTCATGGGGTCAGAGTGATAGTGATGCAGTAAGTGTGATGGGGTCAGGGTGATAGTGATGCAGTAAGTGTGAGTGGTCAGGGTGATAGTGACACAATAAGTGTGAGGGGGTCAGGGTGATATTGACGCAGCAAGTGTGATGGGATCAGGGTGATAGTGATGCAGTAAGTGTGATGGGGTCAGGGTGATAGTGACATAGTATGTGTGATGGGTTCAGAGTGATAGTGATACAGCAAGTGTGATGGGGTCAGGGTGATAGTGACACAGTAAGTGTGATGGGGTCAGGGTGATAGTGATACAGCAAGTGTGATGGGATCAGGGTGATTGTGACGCAGTAAGTGTGATGGGGTCAGTGTGATAGTGATGCAGCAAGTGTGATGGGGTCAGTGTGATAGTGATACAGCAAGTGTGATGGGGTCAGAGTGATAGTGATGCAGTAAGTGTGATGGGATCAGGTTGATTGTGACGCAGTAAGTGTGATGGGGTCAGGGTGATAGTGATGCAGTAAGTGTGATGGGGTCAGGGAGATAGTAACACAGTAAGTGTGATGAGGTCAGGGTGATAGTGACGTAGTAAGTGAGAGGGTGTCAGGGTGATAGTGACACAGCAAGTGTGTTGGGGTCAGAGTGATAGTGATGCACTAAGTCTGAAGGATCAGGGTGATAGTGACACAGTAAGTGTGATGGGATCAGGGTGATAGTGACGCAGTGAGCGTGATGGGGACAGTGTGATAGTGACGCAGAAAGTGTGATGGGGTCAGGGTGATATTGACAAAGTAAGTGTGAGGCGATCAGGGTGATAGTGATGCAGTGAGTGTGATGGGGTCAGAGTGATATTGACGAAGTAAGTGTGAGGCGATTAGGGTGATAGTGATGCAGTAAGTGTGATGGGGTCAGGGTGATAATGATGCAGTAAGTGTGATGGGATCAGGGTGATAGTGACGCAGTAAGTGTGATGGGGTCAGGGTGATAGTGATGCAATAAGTGTGATGGGGTCAGGGTGATTGTGACGCAGTAAGTGTGATGGGTCAGGGTGATTGTGACGCAGTAAGTGTGATGGGGTCAGGGTGATAGTGATGCAGTAAGTGTGATGCGGTCAGGGTGATATTGACGAAGTAAGTGTGATGGGGTCAGGGTGATAATGATGCATTCAGTGTGATGGGGTCAGAGTGATAGTGATGTAGTAAGTGAGAGGGTGTCAGGGTGATAGTGACGCAGTCAGTGTGATGAGGTCAGAGTGATAGTGACACAGCAAGTGTGTTGGGGTCAGAGTGATAATGATGCAGTAAGTGTGAGGGGTCAGGGTGATATTGACGCAGTGTGATCGGGTCAGAGTGATAGTGACACATTAAGTGTGATGGGATCAGGGTGATAGTGATGCAGTGAGCGTGATGGGGACAGTGTGATAGTGACGCAGGAAGTGTGTTTGGGTCAGGGTGATAGTGCCGCAGTAAGTCTGAGTGGATCAAGGTGATAGTGACGCAGTGAGTGTGATGGGTTCAGAGTGATAGTGATGAAGTAAGTGTGATGGGGTCAGGGTGATAGTGATGCAGCAAGTGTGATGGGATCAGGGTGATAGTGACGCAGTAAGTGTGATGGGGTCAGGGTGATAGTGATGCAGTAAGTGTGATGAGGTCAGGGTGATATTGACGAAGTAATATGTGTTGGGGTCAGAGTGATAATGATGCAGTAAGTGTGAGGGGTCAGGGTGATATTGACGCAGTGTGATCGGGTCAGAGTGATAGTGACACATTAAGTGTGATGGGATCAGGGTGATAGTGATGCAGTGAGCGTGATGGGGACAGTGTGATAGTGACGCAGGAAGTGTGTTTGGGTCAGGGTGATAGTGCCGCAGTAAGTCTGAGTGGATCAAGGTGATAGTGACGCAGTGAGTGTGATGGGTTCAGAGTGATAGTGATGAAGTAAGTGTGATGGGGTCAGGGTGATAGTGCCGCAGTAAGTCTGAGTGGATCAAGGTGATAGTGACGCAGTGAGTGTGATGGGTTCAGAGTGATAGTGATGAAGTAAGTGTGATGGGGTCATGGTGATAGTGATGCAGTAAGTGTGATGGGTCAGAGTGATAGTGAAGCAGAAAGTGTGATGGGGTCATGGTGATAGTGACGCAGTATGTGTGATGGGGTCACGCTGATAGGGAAGCAGTAAGGGTGAGGGGGTCAGGGTAATAGTGACAAACGAAGTGTGTTCGGGTCAGGGTGATAGTGCCGCAGCAAGTGTGAGTGTATCAGGGTGATAGTGACGCAGTATGTGTGTTGGTATCCGGGTAATAGTGACGCAGTAGGTGTGATGGGGTCAGAGTGATAGTGACACAACAGGTGTGATGGGGTCAGTGTGATAGTGATGCAGTAAGTGTGATGAGGTCAGGGTGATGATGATGCAGTAAGTGTGATGGGGTTAGGGTGATAGTGACACAGCAAGTGTGATAGGGTCAGGGTGATAGTGACGCACTATGTATGTTTGGGTCAGGGTGATAGTGCCGCAGTAAGTGTGAGTGGATCAGGGTGATAGAGACGCAGTAAGTGTGAAAGGGTCAGGGTGATGGTGATGCAGCAGGTGTTAGTGTGTCAGGGTGATAGTGACGCAGTAAGTGTGATGGGATCAGGGTGATCGTGACACAGTGTGATCGGATCAGGAAGATAGTGACACGTAAGAGTGAGGGGCTCAGGGTGATACTGACGCAGTGAGTGTGATGGGGTCAGGGTGATAGTGACGCAGAAAGTGTGATGGGGTCAGGGTGATATTGACAAAGTAAGTGTGAAGCGATCAGGGTGATAGTGATGCAGTAAGTGTGATGGGGTCAGAGTAATATTGACAAAGTAAGTGTGAGGCGATCAGGGTGATAATGATGCAGTAAGTGTGATGGGATCAGGGTGGTAGTGACGCAGTAAGTGTGATGGGGTCAGAATGATAGTGATGCAATAAGTGTGATGGGGTCAGGGTGATAGTGATGAAGTAAGTGTGATGAGGTCAGGGTGATATTGACGAAGTAAGTGTGAGGCGATCAGGATGACAGTGATGCAGTAAGTGTGATGGGATCAGAGTGATAGTGACGCAGAAAGTGTGATGGGGTCATGGTGATAGTGACGCAGTCTGTGTGATGAGAAGGAAGTGGGAAGGAGAGAGGGGAGGAGGAGAGAGGGGAAGGAACGGGAAAGGAGAGAGAGGAGAAGGAGAGAGGCGAGAAGGAGAGAGGCGAGAAGGAAAGAGGCGAGAAGGAGAGAAGGCAGGAGAGGGGGAAAGAGAGGAGAGAAGGAGAAAGGCGAAGGAAGGGGGAAGGAGAGAGAGGAGAAGGAGGGGGGAAGAGAGATGGGGTAAGGAGAGAGGGAAAGGAAGGGGGAAGGAGAGGTGGAGAAAGAGAAAGGGGGGAAGGAGAGAGTGGTGACGTAAAGAGGGGAGCTAGGGGGAAGGAGAGAGGGGAGAAGGAGAGGGGGGAGAGGAAGGGGGAAGGAAGTGGGAAGGAGAGAGGGGAGAAGGGGGAAAGAGAGGGGGAAGGAGAGTGTTGAGAAGGAGTGAGGGGAAGGAAAGAATAACGAGAGACGGAAAGGAAGGTGAAAGGAGAGAGGGAAGTAGGAGAGGGGGTCGGAGAGGGAGAAGGAGAGAGGGGAGAAGGTGGGGGACAAAGGAAGGGGGAAGGAGACAGGGGAGAATGGGAGAGGTGAATGAAGGGGGAAGGAGAGGGGGAGAAGGAAAGATGGGGAAAGGAGAGAGGGGAAGGAGAGAGGGGAGACAGAAAGGGGGGAAGGAGGGGAGAAAGGAGAGAGGGAGAAGGCGGGAGGGTGAAGGAGAGGGGAAAGGAGAGAGGGGAAACAGAGAGGCGCAAGGAGAGAGGGGGAAGTAAGAAGGGGAGAAGGAGAAAGGAGAAGACACGGGGAAGGAAAGAGGATGGAAGGAGAGGGGGAAGGAAGGGGGTAGGAGAGAGGGAAGAAGGAGGGGAAAAGGAGGGATGGAGAGAGGGGGAAGGAAGTCAAAAGGAGAGAGGGGGGAATGAAGCGAGAAGGAGAGAGGGGAGAAGGAGAGACTGGAAGGAAGGGGAAAGGAGAGAGGGGAGAAGGAGAGGGGGGAAGTAGAGAGGGAAGGAAGGGGGAAGGAGATAATGGGAGAAGGAGAGAGGGGAAGGAAGGGAGAAGGAGAGAGGGGAGAAGGAGAGAGGGGAAGGAAGGGGGAAGGAGAGTGGGTGAAGGAGGGAGGGGGGAAGGAAAGGGGAAGGAGAGAGGGGAGAAGGAAAGGCCGAAGGAGTGGGGGATGGATAGAGTGGTAAGGAGAGAGTGGGGAAGGAGGGGGGAACCAGGAGAGGGAGCAAGGGGGTAAAGAGTGAGGGGAGAAGGAGAGATGGGGAAAGGAGAGAGGGGGGAAAGAGAGAGGGGGAAGGAGACAGTGGGGAGGGTAGAGGCGGAAGGAGAGAGGGGGGAAGGAGAGAGGGGTGAAGAAGAGAGGGGTGAAGGAGAGAGGGGAAAAACAGAGCGTGGAAGGACGCGGGTAGGAGAGAGGGGAGAAGGTGAGAGGGGAAGGAAGGGGGAAGGAGAGAGGGTAGAAGGAGAGAGGGGAGAAGGAGAGGGGTGAAAGAGCGGGGAAAGGAGGGAGAGGAGAAGGAGAGAGGGGAAGGAGAGAGGAGACAAGGAGAGAGGGGAGAAAGAGAGCGGTGAAAAAGAGGGGGGAGGGAGAGGGTGACGGATAAAGGGGGAAGGAGAGAGTGGGGAAGGATAGAGGGGGAAGGAGGGGGGGAAGAAAGGAGGGAGAAAGGAGAGAGGGGAGAAGGAGAGAGGGGAGAAGGAGAGAGGGGGATGGAGAGGGGAAAGGAGAGAGGGGACAAGGAGAGAGAGGAGAAAGAGAGCAGAGAAAAAGAGGGGGCAAGGAGAGGGGGACGGATAGAGGGGCAAGGGGGGAAGGAGTGAGGGGAGAAGGAGAGAGTGGGGATGGATAGAGGGGGAAGAAGAGAGGGGGGAAGGAGAGAGGGGAGACGGAGAGGGGGAAGGAGAGGGCGAAAAGGAGAGAGGGGAAGGAAGGGGAAGGAGAGGGAGAAGGAGGGAGGGAGAAGGAGAGAGGGGAGTAGGTGAGAGGGGAAGGAAGGGGGAAGTAGAGAGGGGAGAAGGAAGGGGGAAGGAGAGGGGGAGAAGGAGAGGGGGGAAAGGACAAGGGAAGGAAGGGGGAAGTAGAGAGGGGAGAAGGAAGGGGGAAGGAGAGGGGAAGGAGAGGGGGGAAAGGACAGGGGAAGGAAAGAGGCGAGAAGGAGGGAGGGTTGAATGAAAGGGGAAGGAGAGAGGGGAGAAGAAGAGGGGGAAGGAGAAAGGGTGAAGTAGGGAGGGGAGAAGGAGAAAGGGGAAGAAACGAGGAAGGAAAGACAGGGAAAGGAGAGGGGGAAGGAAGGGCGTAGGAGAGAGGTGTGAAGGAAAGAGGGGAAGGAAGGGGGAAGTAGAGAGGGGAGAAGGAGAGGGGGAAGGAGAGAGGAGGGATGGAAGGCAGAAGGAGAGAGGGGAGAAGGAGATGGGGGAAGGAGAGAGGGGAGAAGGAGAGCAGGGAGAAGGAGAGAGGGGGAAAGAGAGAGGGGTGAAGGAGAGAGGAGGAAGGAATGGGGAAGGAGAGAGGGGTGAAGGAGAGAGGGGAAGAAGGGGGAAGGCGAGAGGGGAGAAGGAGAGACAGGAAGGAAGGGGGAAGGGGAGAGAGGGAGAAAGACGGTGGAAGGAAGGGGGTAGGAGAGAGGGGAGAAGGAGAGAAGGGACAAGGAGAGAGAAGAGAAAGAGAGGGAGGAAGGAGAGGGGGCGGATAGAGGGGGGAAGCAGAGAGTGGGGAAGGAGAGGGGAATGAGAGAGGGGAAGGAGTGAGTGGAGAAGGAGAGATGGGGAAAGGAGAGAGGAGGGAAGGAGAGGGGAGAAGGAGAGGGTGGAAGGAGGGTGGAAGGAGAGAGGGAAAAAGAGGGAGGGGGAAGGAGGGGGGAAAGGAGAGAGAGGAGAAGGAGAGGGGAGATGGAGGGGGACAAGGAAGGGGGAGGAGAGGGGGGAGACGGAGAGAGGGGAGAAGGAGAGAGAGGGGGAAGGAGAGAGGGGAAGGAAGCGGGAAGGAGAGAGGGGGGAAGGAGGAAGGGGAGATGGAGGGAGGGGAGAAGGAGAGAGGGTAAGGAATGAGGAGGGAGAGACGGGAGAAGGATAGAGGGGAAGGAAGGGGGAAGGAGCGAGGGGAGAAGGAGAGGCGGAGAAGGAGTGGGGGGAGGAAGGGGGAATGAGAGAGGGGAGAAGGAGAGAGGGGAGAAGGAGGGGTGGCAGAAAGGGGAATGTGAGAGGGGACAAACAGCGGGGAAGGAAGGGAGTAGGAGAGAGGGGAGTAGGAGAGGTGAGAAAGAGAGGGGGAAGGAGGTGGGGGGGATAGAGGGGGGAAGGAGAGAGTGGGGAAGGAGTGGGGAAATGAGAGAGGGGAAGGGGGGAAGGAGTGAGGGGAGAAGGATAGAGGGGGGAAGGATAGAGGGGGGAAGGAGAGAGTGGGGAAGGAGGGGGGAATGAGAGAGGGGAAGGGGAAGGAGTGAGGGCAGAAGGATAGAGGGGGGAAGGATAGAGGGGGGAAGGAGAGAGTGGGGAAGGAGGGGGGAATGAGAGAGGGGAAGGGGGGAAGGAGTGAGGGGAGAAGGATAGAGGGGGGAAGGATAGAGGGGGAAGGAGAGAGGGGAGAAGGAGAGAGGGGAGAAGGAGAGGGGGGAAGGATAGAGGGGGGAAGGATAGAGGGGGAAGGATAGAGGGGAGAAGGAGAGAGGGGAGAAGGAGAGGGGGGAGAAGGAGAGGGGGGAAGGATAGAGGGGGGAGGAGGGAGGGGGAAGTAGAGGGGAAAGGAGAGAGGGGAGAAGTTGAGAGGGGGGAAGGAAAAAGGGGAAAAGCAGAGAGGGGAGAAGGAGGGGGGAAGGAGAGAGGGGGAAGTAGGGAGGGGAGAAGGAGAGAGGGTAAGGAAGGGGAAGGAGAAAGGGGAGAAGGAGAGAGGGGAAGGAGAGAGTGGGGGAAGGAGAGACGGGAAGGAAGGAGGGGAGAAACTGAGCGGGGAAGGAAGGGTTAGGAGAAAGGGGAGAAGGAGAGGGGCGAAGGAGAGGGGAAATGAGGGAGGGGAGAAGGAGGGAGGGGAAGGAGAGAGGGGTCAAGGAGAGAGGGGAGAAAGAGAGAGGAGAAAGAGAGGGGGAAGGAGAGGGGGATGGATAGAGGGGGGAAGGAGAGAGTGGGAAGGAGGGTAGAAGGATCGAGGGGGGAAGGAGAGAGTGGGGAACGAGGGGGGAACGAGAGAGGGGGAAGAGGGAAGGAGTGAGGGGAGAAGGAGAGATGGTGAAAGGAAAGAGGGGGGAGGAGAGAGGTGGAAGGAGTGAGGGGGAAGGAGAGGGTAAGGAGAGAGGGGAGAAAGAGAGGGGAGAAGGAGAGAGGGAAAGAGAGAGGGGGAAGTAGGGAGGGGAGAAGGAGAAAGGGGAAGAAACAGGGAAGGAAAGATGGGAAGGGGGGAAGGAGAGAGGAGTGAAGGAGAGGGGGGAGGAGAGACGGGAGAAGGAGAGAGGGGGGAAGTAGAGAGGGAAGGAAGGGGGAGGAGAGAGGGGAGAAAGAGAGGGGGGAAGGAGCGAGGGGAGAAGGAGAGCACGGGGAAGGAAGGTATAGGGCAGAGGGGGAGAATGAGAGAGGGGAAGGAAGGGGGTTAGGAGAGAGGGGAGAAGGAGGGGGGAAGGAACGGGGAAGGAGAGAGGCGAGAAGGAGAGAGGGGAAAAGGAGAGAGGGGGGAAGGAGAGAGGGGAGAAGGAGAGAGGGGAAAGAAGGGGGGAGGAGAGAGGGGAGAATGAGAGAGGGGGCAAGTAGAGAGGAAAGGAAGGGGGAAGGAGAGAGGGGGAAGGAGAGAGGGGAGAAGGAGAGAGGGGGGAAGGAGAGAGGGGAAAGAAGGGGAGAGGAGAGAGGGGAGAATGAGAGAGGGGGCAAGTAGAGAGGAAAGGAAGGGGGAAGGAGAGAGGGGGAAGGAGAGAGGGGAGAAGGAGAGAGGGGGGAAGGAGAGAGGGGAAAGAAGGGGAGAGGAGAGAGGGGAGAATGAGAGGGGGGCAAGTAGAGAGGAAAGGAAGGGGGAAGGAGAGAGGGGAGAAGGAGAGAGGAAGGAACGGGGAAGGAGAGAGGGGAGAAGGAGGGGGGAAGGAACGGGGAAGGAGAGAGGTGAGAAGGAGAGAGTGGAGAAGGAGGGGGGAAGGAACGGGGAAGGAGAGAGGTGAGAAGGAGAGAGTGGAGAAGGAGGGGGGAAGGAACGGGGAAGGAGAGTAGGGAGAAGGAGAGAGGGGGAAGTAGAGAGGGAAGGAAGGGGGAGGAGAGAGGGGAGAAGGAGAGGGGGAAAGAAGGGGGAAGGAGCGAGGGGAGAAGGAGAGATGGGGAAAGGAGAGAGGGGGAAGGAGGGGGGAAAGGAGAGAGTGGAGAAGGAGAGAGGGGAAGAAACAGGGAAGGAAAGAGGGGGAAGGGGAAGGAAGGGGGAAGGAAAGAGGGGCGAAGGAGAAAGGGGAAGGAAGGGGGACAGAGAGAGGGGGAAGGAGAGAGGGGGAAGTAGAGAGGGAAGGAAGGGGGAAGGAGATAGGGGAAAAGGAGAGGGGGGAGAAGGAGAGAGGGTAAAGGAATGGGGAAGGAGAGAGGGGAGAAGGGGACGGGTGGGGAACAAGAGAGGGGAAGGAAGGGGGAAGGAGGGAGGGGGGAAGTAGAGAGGAAGGGAAGGGGGAAGGAGAGAGGGGAGAAGGAGAGAGGAGAAGGAAGGGGGAAGGAGAGAGGGGGAAGGAAAGAGGGGAGAAGGAGAGAGGGGAGAAGGAGAGAGGGGAGACGGAGAGGGGGAAAGGAGGGGGGAGGAGAGAGGGAGAAGGAGGGAGGGGAAAGGAGAGGGGAAAGGAGAGAGGGGAGAAGGAGAGAGGGAGGAAGGAGAGAGTGGAGAAGTGGAGAGGGTTGAAGGAAGCGGGAAGGAGAGATGGGAGAAGGTGATAGGGGAAGGAAGTGGGGAAGGAGAGAGGGGAGAAGGAGAGATGGGAAGGAAGGCATTGATTAAGAAATAGGAAACGACAATGTATCTAGAAATGGAATAATCTAGTTCCAAGAATGCGAATTGGAAAACAGTTTATTGGATGAATGTCCTGTTCCTTCACACAATGCAACATCCTGACAGTATCGACGGATCCATTCCTCTTCACAGGTGGGTGTTAATATCTCTTCTGAAGTAGTGAGGTGTTTCCATTGTCCTGTTCCTGGAGGGTGTCCTTGCTGGGGCCTCTCTGTCTGACCCGCTCCTTGTGTGGCTTTAGTATTGCTGGGTTGTGAAACTGCCCTTAGGGCTTTAAGATATCTCTGGTGCCGTGTCATGTCCGAGGGACCAGGAAGCCTAATCCCTTGTATGCGTGCTGTCTGATTCGGCTTGTGAGCTGCTCGGGAATTCTGGGTGTTCTGGTACAGTTTGGCCAATTTTGCATTTGTGGGCCTATCCTGGGTTAGCAAATCTTTTTCTACACTAATTGGTCCTGACCTGAAATTTATCCAACTATCGGTGGTGACTGATTTGCACTGACCCCAAATTTTTTCCAAGTGTGGATGGTTACGGATTTGCACTGACCCAAATTTTTTCTAATGTCGTGGGTTACTGATTTGCACTGTCCAAAAATGTTTTGAAATGTCAGTGCTTACTGATTTGTACTGACCTGTAATTTTTACACTTTTTAGTGGTTACAGATTTGTACACACCCAAAATTTATCTAAGTGTCAGATATTACTGATTTGCACTGCCCCAAAGTTTGTCGAAGTGTCAGTGTTTCCTGATTTGCCCTAACCAGAAATGTCTCCATGTGTCAGTGGTTACTGATTTGTACTGACCCGAACATTTTCTCAGTATTGGTGGTTACTGATTTGTACTGACCCTAAGTTTTGCTAAGCGTGGATGGTTACTGATTTGCACTGACCCAAAATTGTTTTAAATGTCAGTGGTTACCAATTTGTACTGACCCGTAATTTTTCCACCTATCGGTGGTTAATGATTTGTACTGACCCAAAATTACTCTCAGTATCGCTGCTTACTGATTTGTAATGACTTGAAATTGATCCAACTCTCAGTGGTTACTGATTTGCACTGCCACGAATTTTTTCCAACTGTCGGTGGTTTCTGATTTGTACTGACCCCAAATTTTTCCAAGTGTGGATGTTTACTGATTTGCCCAGACCCAAAATCTTTCTTAGTGTCACTGGTTCCTGATTTGTACTGTCTTGAAATTTTTCAAACTGTCACTGGTTCCTGATTTGCACTGACCCGAAATGTTTCCAACTGTCTGTGGTTACTGATGTAAACTGACGGGAAATTTTTCAAAGTCTCGGTGGTTACTGATGTGTACTGACCCAAAGTTTGTCGAAGAGTCAGATCTTGTACTGACCCCAAATTTTTCCACCTGTCGGTGGTTTCTGATTTGTACAGAGCAGAAATTTTTCAAACTGATGGTTGTAACTGATTTGTATGGACCTGAATTTTCTCTTAGTGTCAGTGGTTACTGATTTGCACTAACCCAGCATTTTCTCAGTCAGTGGTTTCTGAGTTGTACCAACCCGAAAATTTTTCCACCTGTCAGTGGTTACTGATTTGCGCTCACATGAAATTTTTCAAACTGTCGGTGGTTAGCGATTTGTACTGACCCCAAATTTTTCAAAGTGTTGGTGGTTACTGATTTCTACTGACCTGAACCTTTTCTAAGTGTGGATGGTGACTGATTTGCACTGACCCAAAGTCTTTTGAAGTGTCAGTGCTCACGGATTTGTACTGACCCGTAATTTCTCTAACTGTTGGTGGTTACTGATTTGTACTCACCAAATATTTTTCCAAGAGTCAGTGCTTACTGATTTGAACTGACCATAAATGTTTCCACCTGTCGGTGGTTACTGATTTTCACTGACTGGAAATGTTTTGAAGTGTGAGTGCTTACTGATTTAAACTGAACCAAATATTTCCAACTGTCAGTTGTTTTTGATTTGCACTGACCAGAATTTTCTTTCCATGTATCAGTGGTTACTGATTTGTACTGACCCCAAATTATTCTCAGTTTTGGTGGTTACAGATTTCTACTGACCCGAACTTTTTCTAAGTGTGGATGGTTACTGATTTGCACTGACCTAAATTCTTTTGAAATGTCAGTGCTCACGGATTTGTACTGACCCGTAATTTCTCTAACTGTTGGTGGTTACTGATTTATACTCCCCCAATATTTTTCGAAGTGTCAGTGCTTACTGATTTGAACTGACCCTAAATTTTTCCAAATGTCGGTGGTTACTGATTTGTACTGACCCTAAATTTTTCTTACTGTCACTGGTTCCAGATTTGTACTGACTTGAAATTTTTCAAACAGTGAGTAGTTACTGATTTGCACTGCCCCAAAGTTTGTCGAAGTGTTGGTGTTTTGTGATTTGCACCGACCAGAATTTATTTCCATGTGTCACTGATTACTGATTTGTACTGACCCCAAATTGCTCTGTATCGGTGGTTACTGATTTCTACTGACCTGAACCTTTTCTAAGTGTGGATGGTGACTGATTTGCACTGTCACAAATTATTTTGAAATGTCAGTGCTCACCGATTTGAACTGACCCGTAACTTCTCTAACTGTCGGTAGTTACTGATTTTCAGTGACTAGAAATTTTTCAAAGTGTCCGTGGTTACTGAGTTGTACTGACTCAAACTTCATCCAACTGTCGGTAGTTACTGATTTGTAATGACCCGAAATTATTCCAAATGTCTGCGGTTACTGATTTGTACTGAACGCAAATGTTTCTTACTGTCACTGGTTTCTGATTTGTGCTGACTTGAAATTTTTCACACTGTCAGTGGTTACTGATTTGAACTGTCCCAAAGTTTGTCGAAGAGTCAGTGTTTCAACCAGAATTTTGTTTCCATGAATCACTGGTTACTGATTTGTACTGACCCCAAATTATTCTCAGTTTTGGTGGTTACTGATTTCTACTGATCTGAACCTTTTTCTAAGTGTGGATGGTGACTTATTTGCACAGACCCAAAGTCTTTGAAACGTCAGTGCTCACCAATTTTGGGTGATTACTGAATTGTAGTCACCCAATATTTTTCTCAGTGTCAGTGCTTACTGATTTGCACCAACCAGAATTATTTTCCATGTATCAGTGCTTACTGATTTGAACTGACCATAAAAGTTTCAAACTGTCAGTGGTTAATGATTTTCACTGACTAGAAATTGTTTGAAGTGTTAGTGCTTACTGATTTGAATTGACCCTAAATGTTCCCAACTGCCAGTGTTTCCTGATTTGCACCGACCGGAATGTTTTTTCCATGTATCAGTGGTTACTGATTTTTACTGACCCCAAATTATTCTCAGTTTTGGTGGTGACTGATTTCTACTGACCCAAACCTTTTCTAAGTGTGGATGGTGACTGATTTGCACTGTCCCAAATTCTTTTGAAATGTCAGTGCTCACCGATTTACACTGACCCGTAATTATTCCAAATGTCAGTGGTTACTGATTTGTACTGGCCTGTACAATTTCTACTTTTTTGTGATTACTGATTTGTACTTACCCAATATTTTTCGAAGTGTCAGTGCTTACTGATTTGAACTGACCCTAAATGTTTCCACCTGTCATGGTCACTGATTTTTACTGACTTGAAATTTGTCTGTCAATGGTTATTGATTTGAACTGAACCAAATTTTTCCAACTGTCGGTTCTTATTGATTTCTGCTGACCTGAAATTATTCCAAGTGTCAGTGGTTACTGATTTGCAGTGCCCTGAAGTTTGTCGAAGTATCAGTTTCCGGATTTATACCGACCAGAATGTGTTTTCCATGTATCAGTGGTGACTGATTTGTACTGACCGCAAATTATTCTCTGTGTCAGTGGTTACTGATTTTCACTGACTAGAAATTGTTTGAAGTGTCAGTGCTTACTGATTTGAATTGACCCGAAACTTTTCCAACTGTCAGTGCTTCGGGATTTGCACCGACCAGAATGTTTTTTCTATGTATCAGTGGTGACTGATTTGTACTGACCCCAAATTATTCTCAGTTTTGGTGGTTACTGATTTCTACTGATCCGAACCTTTTCTAAGTGTGGATGGTGACTGATTTACACTGACCCAAATTCTTTTGAAATGTCAGTGCTCACCGATTTGAACTGACCCGTAATTATTCCAAATGTCAGTGGTTACTGATTTGTAATGACCCAAAATGTTTCTGACTGTCACTGGTTCCTGATTTGTACTGACTTGAATTTTTTCAAACTGTCAGTGGTTCCTGATTTGCACTGCCTCAAAGTTTTTCGAAGTGTCAGTGTTTCCTGATTTGCACCGACCAGAATTTTTTCCATGTACCAGTGTTTACTGATTTGCACTGACCCGAACATTTTCTCAGTGTCGGTAGTGACTGATTTTTACTGAGCACAAATGTTGCTGAGTGTGGATGGTGACTGATTTGCATTGTCCCAAAGTTTTTCCAAGAGTCAGTGTTTTGACCAGAATTTTTTTCCATGAATCACTGGTTACTGGTTTGTACTGACCCCAAGTGTTTCTAAGTGCGGATGGTTACTGATTTAAACTGTCCCAAAATGTTTTGAAATGTCAGTGCTCACCGATTTGTACTGACTCGAAATTCATCCAACTGTCAGTGGTTACTGATTTAGAGTCGTAGAGTCATAGAGATGTACAGCACGGAAACAGACCATTCGGTCCAACGTGTCCAGGCCGACCAGATATCCCAACCCAATCTAGTCCCACGTGCCACACCCGGCCCATATCCCTCCAAACCCTTCCTATTCATATACCCATCCAAATGCCTTTTAAATGTTGCAATTGTACCAGCTTCCACCACTTCCTCTGGCAGCTCATTCCATACAAGTACCACCCTCTGGGTGAAATCTTTGCACCTTAGGTCTCTTTTATATCTTTACCCTCGCACCCTAAACCTTTGCCCTCTAGTTCTGGACTCCCCGACCCCAGGGAAAAGACTTTGTCTATTTATCCTATCCATGCCCCTCATAATTTTGTAAACCTCTATAAGGTCACCCCTCAGCCTCTGACGGTCCAGGGAAAACAGCCCCAGCCTGTTCAGCCTCTCCCTATCGCTCAAAACGTCCAAGCCTGGCAACATCCTTGTAAATCTTTTCTGAACCCTTTCAAGTTTCACAACATCTTTCCGATAGGAAGGAGACCAGAAATGCATGCAATATTCCAACAGTGGCCTAACCAATGTCCTGTATAGCCACAACATGACCTCCCAACTCCTGTATTCAATACTCTGACCAATACAGGAAAGCATACAAAAAGCCTTCATCACTATCCTATCTACCTGCGACTCTACTTTCAAGGAGCTATGAACCTGCACTCCAAGGTCTCTTTGTTCAGCAACACTCCCTCGGACCTTACCATTAAGTGGATAAGTCCTGCTAAGATTTGCTTTCCCAAAATGCAGCATCTCACATTTATCTGAGTTAGACTCCATCTGCCTCTTCTCAGCCCATTGGCCCATCTGGTCCAGATCCTGTTGTAATCTGAGGTAACCCTCTTCGCTGTCCACTACACCTCCAATTTTGGTGTCATCCGAAAACTTACTAACTGTACCTGTTATGCTCGTATCCAAATCATTTATGTAAATGACAAAAAGTAGAGGACCCAGCACTGATCCTTGTGGCACTCCACTCATCACAGGCCTCCAATCTGAAAAACACCCCTCCACCACCACCCTCTGTCTTCTACCTTTGAGCCAGTTCTGTATCCAAATGGCTAGTTCTCCCTGTATTCCATGAGATCTAACCTTGCTAACCAGTATCCCATGGGGAACCTTGTCGAAGGCCTTACTGAAATCGATTTAGATCACATCTACTGCTCTGCCCTCATCAATCCTCTTTGTTACTTCTTCAAAAAACTCAATCAAGTTTGACAGACATGATTTCCCACGCACAAAGCCATGTTGACTATCCCTAATCAGTCCTTGCCTTTCCAAATACATGTACATCCTGGGACTCAGGATTCCCTCCAACACCTTGCCCACCACCGAGGTCAGGCTCACCATTCTATGGTACCCTGGCTTGTCTTTACCGCCCTTCTTAATCAGTGGCACCACGTTTGCCAACCTCCAGTCTTCGGGCACCTGACCTGTGACTATCGATTATACAAATATCTCAGCAAAATGCCGAGCAATCACTTCTTGAGCTTCCCACAGAGTTCTCGGGAACACATGATCAGGTTCTGGGGATTTATCCACCTTTATGCGTTTCAAGACATCCAGCACTTCCTCCTCTCTAATATGGACGTTTTGCAAGGTGTCACCATCTATTTCCCTGCATTCTATATCTTCCATATCCTTTTCCACAGTAAATACTGATGCAAAATATACGTTTAGTATCTTCCCCATTTTCTGTGGCTCCACACAAAGGCCGCCTTGTTGATCTTTGAGGGGCCCTATTCTCTCCCTAGTTACCCTTTTGTCCTTAAAGTATTTGTAAAAACCTTTTGGATTCTCCTTAATTCTATTTGCCAATGCTATCTCATGTCCCCTTTTTGCCCTCCTGATTTCCCTCTTAAGTATACTCCTACTGCCTTTATACTCTTCTAAGGATTCACTCGATCAATCCTGTCTATACCCTACATATGTTTCCTTCTTTTTCTTAACCAAACCTTCAATTTCTTTAGTCATCCAGCATTCCCTGTACCTCCCAGCCTTCCCTTTCACCCTGACAGGATTATACTGTCTCTGGACTCTCGTTATCTCATTTCTGAAGGCTTCCCATTTTCCAGCCGTTCCTTTATCTGTGAACATCTGCCCCCAATCAGCTTTTGAAAATTCTTGCCTAATACCGTCAAAATTGGCCTTTCTCCAATTTAGAACTTCAACTTTTAGATCTGGTCTATCCTTTTTCATCACTATTTTAAATCTAATAGAATTATGGTCGCTGGCCCCAAAGTGCTCCCCCACTGACACCTCAGTCACCTGCCCTGCCTTATTTCCCAAGGGTAGGTCAAGATTTGCGCCTTCTCTAGTAGGTACGTCCACATACTGAATCAGAAAATTTTCTTGTACACACTTAACAAATTCCTCTCCATCTAAACCTTTAACACTGTGGCAGTCCCAGCCTATGTTTGGAAAGTTAAAATCCCTGAACATAACCACCCTATTATTCTTACAGATACTGAGATCTCCTAACAAATTTGTTCCTCAATTTCCCTCTGACTATTAGGGGGTCTATAATACAATCCCCAATAAGGTGATCATCCCTTTCTTATTTCTCAGTTCCATCCAAATAACTTTCCTGGATGTAATTCCAGGAATATCCTCCCTCAGCACAGCTGCAATGCTATCCCTTATCAGAAACACCACTCCCCCTCCTCTCTTGCCTCCCTTTCTATCCTTCCTGTAGCACTTTTATCCTGGGACATTAAGCTGCCAGTCCTGCCCATCTCTGAGCCATGTTTCCATAATTGCTATGATATCTCATAAATGTGAGGTGATGCATTTAGGCAAGACTAATTCGAGATTTGATTGGATTTGGTTCAGAACTGAAGGCTTCTGATTAGAGTGGATGAGATTCCCTACAGTGTGGAAACAGGCCCTTCAGCCCAACCAGTCCACACCGACCCTCCGAAGAGTAACCCACCCAGACCCATTTCCCTCTGACTAATCACTATGGATAATTTACCAAGGTCAATTCACCTCACCTGCACATTTTTAGACAGTGGAAGGAAGCTGGAGCACCCGGAAAAAACCCGCACAAACATGGGGAGAATGTGCAAACTCCACACAGACAGTCGCCCGAGGCTGGAATTCAACCTGGGAGCCTGGTGCTAACCACTGAGCCACCTTGTCGCCCAAATACTGGTGCGGTCAGACCTGCTGAGCTTCCCCAGCAATTTCTTGTTTGGATTTCAACCCCAATCCAGTTGGTGATGATCACGGTCTTGTTAAGTGTGTTTGGGAATGGGGAGGGAGCTGCTAGCAGGGTGATGGTGGGATAGTGGGGAGTATAGCTGCCTTCCAAGCAGTTAACCCGGGTTCGATTCCCAGCCATCGCAGTGTTGGGGTTTGTAAACAGCCTTTTAAAGGAAAGGCACTGGGATAAATTGAGGAAATAAATCTTTCATTCTGTGGTAAACCGGATCTGTCAGATTGCTCCTTGCTTTTCCTGGCGATGGTTCCTGTGAATTGCAGTGTGGAACCGGGCAGCATTACTCGGCATCTCGGAAGCTTTCCCCTCTGCTGCTTCCCATTTCTTATTGAAATATTGGTTGCAGCACAAGGATGGGTTTGTTTTGTTCGAAAAGTGAGAGACTGCTCCCATCAGGAACCTGAAATAATTACAGAAGCCGCTGGAAACACTGAACAGTTCTAACAGCTTCTGTCGTGGTGGGGAGGGAGGGTTAATGTGTCACATCTATACAAGGATAAAATAAACTCCAGCCACAAAACAGTCAGAGTTCCTAAGTTTTACAAACGTCAGTATAACATTTTTCTGAGCCATCAATTCACCTTAAACCCTTCCAATGTGGAATAGCATCTTTCTGATTCTCTCTTTGAGAGATGTCCCTCAGTGAGCTCCTCCACCATTCTTTCCATTTCACTGGGGACCCACTATCCGCAGTCTCCAATCAAATGACCTGAACTCAGACACACAGAGATCTTAAAGAGTGACACAATGCAGATAGGAAGTTGATTTCATTTCTGTTTCTGAGTCCAATCTTCACTCAGTGAGACAGAGTCAGGTATTCAAGGCTCCAACAAGAGCTGGATTCTGCTTCTGGTGATTGTCTTCATTCAGTGAGAAGGAGGGCCGTGGGCCGGAAGGAGCTCATCATTGTGCTTCGGGTTGTCCTGCTCAGTCTGCAGCATTGCAGGCCGTGGGAGCAGGGCAGTGGGAAAGGTACCTCGTGTGGACTGCAATAGGACTTTCCACACATTGTTCCAGGCCAGTTACAGAGCTCCAGGAATTCTGAATGCGGATCTGAAAAATGCATTGATTGAAGGAGGAGGATCAGGAAAACAGGATAAAGCTGATGAGATCAGCAGGATTTCTCGGTCTAACTCTGTACCATACTTTATTTTCTGCTTCATAAATCTACAATCTGGAGCTGAACCCACTCAGAGCAATATAAGCTCAGAAACAAATCATTCAGTCCAACACATCCATGCTGAACTGATATCTGATGTCAATCTCATCCTATTTGTCAGAATCTGGCCCATGTTCCTCTGAACCCTTTTTAATTCCTTCACCCACCCAGAGACCTTTTAAATGTTGTGATTGTACCAGCCTCCACTACTTCCTCTGGCAGCTCATGCACACAGTGCCCTCAGTGAAAAATGTTCCCCTTAGGTCCCTTATATGTTTCCCCTCTCAACTTTAACACATGCCATCTGCTTCTGGACTCCCCCACCATAGGGAAATCACCTTGCCTTTTTAGGAGAAAGTGAGGTCTGCAGATGCTGGAGATCAGAGCTGGAAATGTGTTGCTGGAACAGCGCAGCAGGTCAGGCAGCATCCAGGGAACAGGAAAATCGACGTTTCGGGCATAAGCCCTTCTTCAGGAATGAGGAAAGTGTGTCCAGCAGGCTAAGATAAAAGGTAGGGAGGAGGGACTTGGGGGAGGGGCGTTGGAAATGCGATAGGTGGAAAGAGGTCAAGATGAGGGTGATAGGTCAGACTGGGGTGGGGGCGGAGAAGATTGCAGGTTAGGAAGGCTGTGCTGAGGTCGATGGATTTGACTGAGACAAGGTGGGGGAGGGGAAATGAGGAAACTGGTGAAATCCGAGTTCATCCCTTGTGGTTGGAGGGTTCCGAGGCGGAAGATGAGGCGCTCTTCCTCCAACCGTCGTGTTGTTGTGGTCTGGCGATGGAGGAGTCCAAAGACCTGCATATCCTTGGTGGAGTGGGAGGGAGAGTTGAAATGTTGAGCTACAGGGTGGTTGGGTTGGTTGGTCCGGGTGTCCCAGAGGTGTTCTCTGAAACGCTCCGCAAGAAGCCGGCCTGTCTCCCCAATATAGAGGAGGCCACATCGGGTGCAGAGGATGCAATAGATGATGTGTGAGGAGGTGCAGGTGAATCTGTGGCGGATATGGAAGTTTCCTTTGGGGCCTTGGAGGGAGGTGAGGGGGAAGGTGTGGGCGCAAGTCTTGCACCTCCTGCGGTTGCAGGGGAAGGTGCGGGAGTGGAGGTTGGGTCGGTGGGGGGTGTGGATCTGACGAGGGAGTCACGGAGGGAGTGGTCTTTACGGAATGCTGATAGGGGAGGGGAGGGAAATATATTTTTGGTGGTGGGGTCCGTTTGGAGGTGGCGGAAATGACGGCGGATGATGCGCTGTACATGGAGATTGGTGGGGTGGTAGGTGAGGACCAGTGGGGTTCTGTCCTGGTGGCGGTTGGAGGGGCGGGGCTCAAGGGCGGAGGAGCGGGAAGTGGAGGAGATGCGGTGGAGGGTATCGTCGACCACGTCGGTGGGGAAATTGCGGTCCTTGAAGAAGGAGGCCATCTGGGTTGTACGTTTTTGGAACTGGTCCTCCTGGGAGCAGATGCGGCGGAGACGAAGGAATTGGGAGAATGGGATGGCGTTTTTACAGGGGGCAGGGTGGGAGGAGGTGTCGTCCAGGTAGCTGTGGGAGTCGGTCGGTCCGTGTTGATTCGGTCGCCTGAGATAGAAATAGAAAGGTCAAGGAAGGGGAGGGAGGAATCTGAGACTGTCCAGGTGAATTTGAGGTCGGGGTGGAAGGTGTTGGTGAAGTGGATGAACTGTTCAACCTCCTCGTGGGAGCACGAGGCGGCGCCGATACAGTCATCGATGTAGCGGAGGAAAAGGTGGCGGGTGGGGCCAGTGTAGTTGCGGAAGATGGACTGTTCCACATATCCTACGAAGAGGCAGGCATAGCTGGGGCCCATGCGGGTGCCCATGGCTACTCCTTTCGTTTGGAGGAAGTGGGAGGATTGGAAAGAAAAGTTGTTCAGGGTGAGGACCAGTTCAGTCAGTCGAAGGAGAGTGTCAGTGGAAGGGTACTGGGTGGTACGGTGGGAAAGGAAGAAGCGGAGGGCTTTGAGTCCTTCGTGATGGGGGATGGAGGTGTACAGGAACTGGATGTCCATGGTGAAAATAAGGCGTTGGGGACCGGGGAAGCGAAAATCATGGAGCAGATGGAGGGCATGGGTGGTGTCCCGAACGTAGGTGGGGAGTTCTTGGACTAAGGGGGACAGGACCGTGTCGAGGTATGCAGATATGAGTTCGGTGGGGCAGGAGCAGGCGGAGACAATGGGTCGGCCGGGGCAGTCAGGTTTGTGGATTTTGGGCAGGAGGTAGAAGCGGGAGGTGCGGGGTTGTGGGACTATGAGGTTGGAGGCGGTGGATGGGAGGTCCCCTGAGGTGATGAGGTTATGGATGGTCTGGGAGATGATGGTTTGGTGATGGGAGGTGGGGTCATGGTCAAGGGGGCAGTAGGAGGAGGTATCTGCGAGCTGGCGTTTGGCCTCAAAGGTGTATAGGTCGGTGCGCCAAACTACTACTGCGCCTCCCTTGTCAGCTGGTTTGATGGTGAGGTTGGGGTTGGAACGGAGGGAGTGGAGGGCTGCGCGTTCCGAGGGTGAGAGGTTGGAGTAGGTGAGAGGGGTGGGGGAGTTCAGGTGGCGGTTAATGTCGCGGCGGCAGTTGGCTATGAAGAGGTCGAGGGCAGGTAGGAGGCCAGCACGGCGTGTCCAGGTGGATGGGGTGTGTTGGAGGCGGGAGAAGGGGTTGTCAGAGGGTGGGCGAGAGTCTTGGTTGGAGAAGTAGGCACGGAGGCGAAGGCGGCGGAAGAATTGTTCGATGTCACGCCGCGTGTTGAACTCATTAATCCGAGAGCGTAGGGGAATGAAGGTGAGGACTGATCTTTTTACCCTATTGAGGCCCGTCATGATTTTGTGAACCTCTATGAGGTTACCCCCTCAACCACTGACACTCAGGGATGATACCCTCAACTTATACAGTGTTACCCTCCAGCACAAATCCTCCAACCTTGGCAACATCCTTGTAAATCTTTTCTGAACCCTTTCATGTTTCACAACACTCTTCTTCTCGGAGGGAGTCCAGAATTGCAAACTGTAGCCGAACCCATACCGCAACATGACCTCCCAACTCCTTTACACAGTTAACTGAGCAATAAAGACAAAAATGACAAACGCCTTTTTCGCTATCCTGTCGAAATGTCAGTCCATCTTCAACGATCTATGAAGCTGCACTCCAGGTCTCCTTGTTCAGCAACACCCCTAGTACCTTGCCATTCAGTGTATAAGTCCTGCTCTCTTTTGCCTTTCCAAAATGCAGCACCTCACATTTATCTAAATTAATCTCCATCTGCCACTCCTCAGCCCATTGGCCCATCTGATCAAGATCCCGTTGTCCTCTGAGGTATCCATCTTCACTGTCCTTCACACCTCCAATTTTACTGTCATCTGTAAACTTACTAACCATTCGTCCTATAGTCACATCCAAATCATTGATATAAATGACAAAACAACAGTGGACCCAGCACCGATCCTTGTGGCACACCGCTGGTCACAGTCCTCCAGTCTGAAAAGCAACCCTCCCCCACCACCCTCTGTCTTCTACCTTCGAGCCAGTTCTCTACCCAAAGGGTAATTCTACTGCCCCAATACACAAGTTTAACAATATGACACCAGTCTCAAACGTACAACAAGAATCTATTCCTGATGACAACAGGCGGGTCAGTTTGCCACCGGTGCTGTTTACACTTGGAATATACCTGGAGCAGAGCAAGATTAGAGAATTCTGGCAGCAGACTACAAATGTGAGAATTGTTGCGGGGAAATACTGAATGGAAGACCTGGTGCACAGTGGAGCTAAATTAGAGAATGGGTGCGGGCCATCAGTAAATGGGAGAATTAGAGTAGCGCACCCTTAAATTGTAGAATCGGGCTCGGGCATCAGTAAATGGAAGAATTAGTACAGGGACAAGAGTAAATGGGAGATTTGGTGGGAATCCATAAATGGAAGATTCAGTGCACAGTGCCGTTACATTGGAAAACTGGTGTGAGTGCCAATATATTGGAAAATTGGAGCAGAGCATGTCTAAATTGGGGAATAGGGGCCAGGGAATCAACAACATAAGATATGTTGCAAGCATCGGTAAATTGGAGATTCAGTTCAGTGCATCACTAAATGAAAACAATTCAGCAGGGCACCCGTACGTGGAAGATGTGTGTCAGGGAATGGCTAAATGGCAGGAACTGATGCAGAGCAACAATAATTGGAGAGTTCATGCAGATGCCATTAAATTCTAAGTGGGAGGACTGGGGCAGGGTAAGCTCAATGGGTGAGTTGGTGAAATTCCCGACTTCGTGCAGGATTGGTAAATGGGAGAATTGGTGCAGGGAAGTGGAGCACTAATTACAGCCTTAGAGATGTACAGCACGGACACAGACCCTTCAGTCCAACTTGTCCACACCTAAATTTAAGAATTCTGGCAGCTCTCCACTAAATTTGAGTATCATTGCAAGAAACGACTAAATGGAAAATTGGAATAGGGCTTCTCGAAATGTGAGAATTTGCAACAGGGCATCAGATAATGTGTGAATTAGTGCAGTTCAGCACTAAGTGGGTGAGTTATGCTGTGTTGCACGAAATGGGAGAATTGGGGCAGGAAAATACCTTTTGGGACATTGAGAGTAGGACACCCCTAAATTGGGTAAGGACATCAGTCAGTATGAGGATTGGTGTAAGGCAAAACTGAGTAGTGAACTTGTTCAGGGCGTCAGTAATTGGGGGAAATGGTGCTAAGCAACACTGAATTGGAGAATTGGTGCGGGCCATCAGTAAATGGGAGAATTAGAGTTGCGCACCCTTGAATGGTAGAATCGGGCTCGGGCATCAGTAAATGGGAGAATTAGTACAGGGATATGAGTAAATGGGAGATTCTGTGGGAATCAATAAATGGGAGATTTGATGCACAGTGCCATGACTTTGGAAAAATGGTTTATGTGTCAATATATGAGAGTATTGGTACCCAGCATGTCTAAATTAGGGAATCGGGCCAGGGAATCAATAAAAAGAAGAAATGTTGCAAGCATCGGTAAATTGGAGATTCAGTTCAGTGCATCACTAAATGAAAACAATTCAGCAGGGCACCCGTACGTGGAAGAAGTGTTTCAGGGAACAACTAAATGGAAGGAATTGATGCAGGGCATCAATAATGGGAGAATTCATGCAGGTGCCTTTAAATTGGCAGGATAATACTCAATGGGAGAGTTGGTGCAGTTTCAGGATTCGTGCAGGATGGGTAAATGGGAGACATGGTGCAGAGCAGCAGAGTCATAAATAGAGTCATACAATCATAGAAATGTACAACATGGAAACAGACACTTCACTCCAACTTGTCTATGACTCAATTTTAGAATTCTGGCAGCGCTCCAGGAAATTGGAGAATCATTCCAAGGAAATACAAAATGGAAGGATTGGGCAAGGGCTTATCGAAATCAGAGAATTTGGAACGTGGCATCCGATAATGGCAAATTGGTGCAGTGGGGCACGGATGTCCAGCACGGAAACAGACCCTTCAGTCAAACTTGTCCACGTCTAAATTTCAGAATTCTGGCAGCTCTCCACTAAATTTGAGAATCATTGCAACAAACTACAAAATGGAAAAATTGGGAAAGGGATTAACGAAGTGTGAGAATTTGCAACACGGCATCAGATAATGTGTGAATTAGTGCAGTTCAGCACTAAATGGGTGAGTTATTGCTGTGTTGCACTAAATGGGAGAATTGGGGCAGGAAACCTTTTGGGAGATTTAGTGTAGGGCACCCCTAAATTGGGCGAGAGTATCAGTCAGTATGAGGATTGCTGAGTGGAGACCTTGTTCAGGACATCAGTAATTGGGGGAAATAGTGCTGAGCAACACTGAATTGGAGAATTGTGTGGTGTATCAGTAAATGAAAGACCTGGTGCAGGTTGATGATAACTTAGAGAATTGGAGCAAATGGGAGAACACGGGCTGTGAATCAGTGAATAGGAGAAATGTTGCAAAGGATTAGTGGTGGAGATTCAATAGCGTGTACCATGAAATGGGGGAGTTGGTGCAGTTCACCACAAAAGGGAAGATATGTGTAGGATCGGTAATTTGGAGATTTCATGCAGGGATCGCAAGATCAGAGAATTCTGGCAGCGGACTACTAAATGGGAGAATTGTTGCAGGGAAATACTGAATGGAAGACCTGGTGCACAGTGGAGCTCAATTAGAGAATGGGTACATGGTAAATGGGGGAATTAGAGTAGCGCACACTTAAATGGTAGAATCTGCTAAGGCATCAGTCAATGGAAGAATTAGTCCAGGGACATGAGTAAATGGGAGATTTGGTGGAAACAATAATTGGGAGATCTGCTGCACAGTGCCGTTACATTAGAAAATTGGTGAAGTGCCAATATATTGGAAAATTGGAGCAGAGCCTGTCTAAATTGGGGAATAGCGGCCAGGGAATCAATAAAAAGAAGAAAAAAAATGTCGCAAGCATTGGTAAATTGGAGATTCAGTTCAGTGCATCACTAAAGGAAAAAAAATCTGCAAGGCATCCTAACGTTGAAGATGTGTATCAGGGAACAACTAAATGGAAGGAATTGATGCAGGGCAACATTAATTGGAGAATTCATGCAGGGGTGCCATTAAATTCTAAGTGGGAGGACTGGGGCAGGGTAAGCTCAATGGGTGAGTTGGTGAAATTCCCGAATTAGTACAGGATTGGTAAATGGGAGAATTGGTGCAGGGAAGCGGAACACTAATTACAGCCTTCGAGATGTACAGCACGGAAACAGACCCTTCAGTCCAACATGTCCACGCCAAAATTTAAGAATTCTGGCAGTTCTCCACTAAATTGGAGAATCATTGCAAGAAACTACGAAATGGAAAAATTGGAAAAGGGCTTATCGAAATGTGAGAATTTTAGGGCAGCAGGGCATCAGATAATGGGTGGATTATTGCAGTACAGCACTAAATGGGTGCGTTATGCTGTGTTGCACTAAATGAGAGAATTGGGGCAGGACATTACCTTTTTGGAGATATAAAGTAGGCCATCATTAATTTGGGCGAGGGCATCAGTCAGTATGAGGATTGGTGTAAGGCAACACTGAGTGGAGAACTTGTTCAGGACATCAGTAATTGGGGGGAATGGTGCTCAGCAACACTGAGTTGGAGAATTGGTGTGGGGTATCAGTAAATGAAAGACCTGGTGCACAGTGGAGCTAAATTGGTGCATGACAACAGAGAATTGGTGCATGACAACAGTGAATGGGAGAATTAAGGTAGCGCACCCTTAAGTGGTAGAATCAGTAAATAGAAGAATCAGCACAGGGATATGAGTAAATGGGAGATTTGGTGGAATTTGGGCGACGGCATCAGTCAGTATGAGGATTGGTGTAAGGCAACACTGAGTGTATAACTTGTTCAGGACGTCAGTAATTGGCGGAAATGGTGCTAAGCAACACTGAATTGTAGAAATGGTGCGGGCCATCAGTAAATGAGAGACCTGATGCACAGTGGAGCTAAATTAGAGAATTGGTGCATGGCAACAGTTCAATGGGAGAATTACAGTAGCGCACCCTTAAATGGTAGAATCAGGCTAAGGCATCAGTAAATGGAAGAATTACTACAGGGATTGGGGGGAATGGTGCTCAGCAACACTGAGTTGGAGAATTGGTGTGGGGTATCAGTAAATGAAAGACCTGGTGCACAGTGGAGCTAAATTGGTGCATGACAACAGAGAATTGGTGCATGACAACAGTGAATGGGAGAATTAAGGTAGCGCACCCTTAAGTGGTAGAATCAGTAAATAGAAGAATCAGCACAGGGATATGAGTAAATGGGAGATTTGTTGGAAATAATAAATGGGAGTTCAGCTGCACAGTGCTGTTACATTAGAAAATTGGTGTGAGTGCCAATATATTGGAAAATTGGAGCAGAGCATGTCTAAATTGGGGAATCGAGGCCAGGGAATCAATAGAAAGAAGAAATGTCGCAAGTATTGATAAATTGGAGATTCGGTGCACTGCATCACTGAATGAAAAATAAATCTACAGGACATCCGTACGATGAAGATGTGTGTCAGGGAACAACTAAATAGAAGGAATTGATGCAGGGCAACAATAATTGGAGAATTCATGCAGGTGCCATTAAATTCTAAGTTGGAGGACTGGAGCAGGATAACACTCAATGGGAGAGTTGGAGAGAAAATAAAGGAGCTGGAGCAGCGTCACTGCTTCCTCCTGTATTATAGAAAATGTGCTGGCACTCCCACCAATTTTCTGATGGAATGGCACTCTGCACTGAATCTCCCATGTATTGTTTCCACCAAATCACCCGTTTACTCATATTCCTGTACTAATTCTTCCATTTACTGATTCCCGAGCCCGATTCGACCATTCAAGGGTGTGCTACTCTAATTCTCCCATTTTCTGGTGCTATGCACTCATTCTGTAATTTAGCTCCAATGTGCCCCTGGTCTTCCATTCAGTATTTCCCTGCAACAGTTCTCCCATTTAGTAGTCCCCTGCCAGAATTGTCTCTTCTTGCGATCCCTGCATCATATCTCCAAATTACTGATCCAACACATATACTCCCCTCAGAGGTGAACTGCACCAGCTCCCCCATTTTGTGGTGCACTATATTAAATCTGGACCACTAATCCTTTGCAACATTTGTCCTATTTACTGATTCACTGCCCGTGTTCTCTCATTTGCTCCAATTCTCGAAGTTATCAGCACCCTGCACCAGGTCTTTCATTTACTGATGGTCCACACCAATTCTCCAATTCAGTGTTGCTCAGGACCATTTGCCCCAATTACTGATGTCCTGAACAGGTTCAGTGTTGCCTTACACCAATCCTCATACTGACTGATGCCCTCACCCAATTTAGGGGTGCCCTACTCTAAATCTCCCAAACGGTATTGTCCTGCCCCAATTCTCCCATTTAGTTGCAACACAACATAACGCACCCAATTAGCACTGAACTGCATTAAGTCACTCATTATCTGATGTCCTGTTGAAAATTCTCACATTTCGATAAGCCCTTTCGAAATGTATCCATTCAGTACTTTATTGCAATGATTCTCCAATTTAGTGTAGAGCTTACAGAATTCTTAAATTTGGGCGTCGACATGTTGGACTGAAGGGTCGGTTTCCGTGCTGTACATCTCTAAGGCTGTATTTAGTGCTCCTCTTCCCTGCACCATTTCTCCCATTTACCAATCCTGCACTATGTCGGGAATTTCACCGACTTACCCATTGAGGTTATCCTGCCCCAGTCCTCCCACTTAGAATTTAACGGCACCTGCATGAACTGTCCAATTATTGTTGCCCTGCATCAATTCCTTCGATTTAGTTTTTCCCTTATACACATTTTCAACGTACGATGTCCTGCTGATTATATTTGTTCATTCAGTGATGCACTGAACTGAATCTCCAATTTACCGATGCTTGCAACATTTCTTCTTTTTATTGATTCCCTGTCCCCTATTCCCCAATTTAGACATGCTCTGCTCCAATTTTCCAATATATTGACACTCCCACCAATTTTCCAATGGAATGGCACTGTGCACCGAATCTCCCATTTATTGTTTCCAACAAATCTCCCATTTACTCATATCCCTGTACTACCTTTTCTACTTACTGATGCCCGAGCCCGATTGTACCATTTAAGGGTGCGCTACTCTAATTCTCCAATTTACTGTTGCCATGTACCCATTCTCTGATTTAGCTCCACGGTGCACCAGGTCTTCCATTCAGTATTTCTCTGCAACAATTCTCCCATTTAGTAGAGCGCTGAGAGAATTCTCTAATCTTGGCAATCCCTGCATCATATCTCCAAATTCCCCAAACTGCAAATATCCCCCCTTTCGTGGTGAACTGCACCAACTCCCCCATTTCGTGGTACACTGTATTGAATCTGGACCACAAATCCTTTGCAACATTTGTCCTATTTACTGATTCACTGACCGTGTTCTCCCATTTGCTCCAATTCTCGAAGTTATCAGCACCCTGCACCAGGTCTCTCATTTAATGATACTCCACAACAATTCTCCAATTCAGTGTTGGTTAGCACCATTTCCCCCAATTACTGATGTCCTGAACAAGTTCTCCACTCAGTGTTGCCTTACACCAGTCCTCATAGTGACCGATGCCCTCGCCCAATTTAGGGGTGCGCTACTCTAAATCTCCCTGCCCCAATTCTCCCATTTAGTGCAACACAGCATAACGCACCCATTTAGTGCTGAACTGCACTAATTCACCCATTATCTGATGCCCTGTTGCAAATTCTCACATTTCGATAAGCTCTTTCCCAATTTTTCCATTTAGTAGTTTCTTGCAATGATTCTCCAATTTAGTGGATAGCTGCCAGAATTCTTACATTTAGGTGTGGACATGTTGGACTGAAGGGTCTGTACATCTCTAAGGCTGTACTTAGTGCTCTGTCTCCCTCCACAAATTCTCCCATTTACCAATCCTGCACTAATTCGGGAATTTCACCAACTCACCCATTGTGGTTATCCTGCCTCAGTCCTGCCACTTAGAATTAAAAGGCACCTGCATGAATTCTCCAATTATTGTTGCCCTGCATCAATTCCTTCCATTTAGTTGTTCCCTGAAACACATCTTCCCCGTACGGGTGCCCTGCTGAATTGTTTCCATTTAGTGATGCACTGAACTGAATCTCCAATTTACCGATGCTTGCAACATTCCTTCTTTTTATTGATTCCCTGCCCCTATTCCCCAATTTAGACATGCTCTGCTCCAATTTTCCAATATATTGGCACTCCCACAAATTTTCTAATGTAATGGCTTTGTGCACCAAATCTCCCATTTACTCATATCCCTGCACTAAATCTTCCATTTACTGATGCCCGAGCCCGATTCTACCATTGAAGGGTGCGCTACTCTAATTCTCCAATTTATTGATGACCCGCACCAATTCTCTAATTTAGCTCCACTGTGCACCAGGTCTCTCATTTACTGATGTCTTGCATCAATTCTCCAATTCAGTGTTGCCTAGCACCATTTCCCCCAATTACTGACGTCCAGAACAAGTTCTCCATTCAGTATTGCCTTACACCAATCCTCGTACTGACGGATGCACTCGCCCAATTTAGGGGCGTGCCCTACTCTCATTCCCGCATCAAGTATTGTCATGTCCCAATTCTCCCATTTACTGCGAAACTGAAACTCTCCCATATGGGTCTAACTGCACTAATTTGACAATATCAGATGCCACGTTCCAAATTCTCTTATTTCTATTAGCCCTTGCCCAATCCTTCCATTTAGCAGTTCCTTGGAATGATTCTCCAATTTCGTGGAGTGCTGCTAGAATTTTAAAATTGACCCATAGACAAGTTGGACTGAAGGGTCTGTTTCCATGTTGTACATCTCTATGATTGTATGGCTCTATTTATGACTCCGCTGTTCTGCACCATTTCTCCCATTTACCAATCCTGCACCAATCCTGATACTGCAACTCTCCCATTGAGTATTATCCTGCCCAGTTTAAAGGCACCGGCATGAAGTCTCCAATTATTGTTGCCCTGCATCAGTTCCTTCCATTTAATTGTTCCCTAAAACACTTTGTCCACGTACGAGTGTCCTGCTGAATTGTTTTCATTTAGTGACGCACTGAACTGAATCACTAATTTACCGAACTTTGCACATTTCTTTTTATTGATTCCCTGGCCCGATTCCCCAATCAGGAATAGGTTCTTGTTGGACTTGGCGTCATAATTTCAAATTTGTATGTTGTGGCAGTAGAATTACCCTTTGGGTAGAGAACTGGCTCGAAGGTAGAAGACAGAGGGTGGTGGGGGAGGGTTGCTTTTCAGACTGGAGGCCTGTGACCAGTGGTGTGCCCCAAGGATCGGTGCTGGGTTCATTGTTGTTTTGTCATTTATATAAATGATTTGGATGTGACCATAGGACGAATGGTTCGTAAGTTTGCAGATGGCAGTAAAATTGGAGGTGTGGAGGACAGTGAAGATGGTTACCCCAGAGCACAACGGGATCTTGATCAGATGAGCCAATGGGCCGAGGAGTGGCAGATGGATATTAATTTGGATAAATGTGAGGTGTTGCACTTTGAAAAGTCAAAAGAGAGCAGGACTTATTCACTTATTCATTGATTTATTCACAAGGTACTGGGTGTAGCTAAACAAATAGACCTGGAGTGCAGCTTCATAGATTGTTGAAGGTGGACTAACATTTCGATAGGAGAGTGAAGAAGGCGTTTGGCATTTTTGTCGTTATTGCTCAGTTAATTGTGTAAAGGAGTTGGGAGGTCATGTTGCGGTATTGGTTCGGCCACTTTTGGTACATAATGTGCAATTCTGGGAGAAAGTGAGGACTGCAGATGCTGGAGATCAGAGCTGAAAATGTGTTGCTGGAAAAGCGCAGCAGGTCAGGCAGCATCCAAGGAACAGGAGAATCGACATTTCGGGCATAAGACCTTCTTCAGGAATGAGGAAAGTGTGTCCCTCTTTTCACTGTGAACAAACGGAATATCAAGGAGTCGGATGGGGGAATGTATCCTCTCACAGAAACAGGAACAGGGAGATGTCATTCTCTCTGAAATAAACACAGGCCATGCTGAGAAATCCGATAAGGTCAGGCAGCATCTATAGGGAGAAGGGAAAGGTTAACCCGTGTGTTATGAGGGTGAGGGGACTCAGCAGAGCGGAAGGAAGTTAGAAAAGTAATGATTTCTGAGCAATTGGAATGGGGGTAACGCTGAAGAAAGAATGAGATGGTGTGTAATAGGGTGGAGGCTGCAGAGATTTAATGACAAGCGGTTTCATGGAACCAAATCCAAAGGGGATTGGGAGTTGGTTCAGTAAACATCTAAGAGGTTAGGAAATGTGAGCAGGAGGAGACTATACAGCCTGTTTAAACTGTTCAGTCTGTTCTGGCAGTCAATCCAATCAGAGCTGGTTTGAGATTTCAAATCCGGTTTCCTACCCACTCCCCATATCCCGTGACTCCCTGAGACCCCGGCAATCTGTCTATTCCAATCTGAAATGTACTCAGTGAGGGAGCATCCACAATCCTCAGGGACAGAGAATGTTAAAGACTCAGAGGCCTTAGAGTGAAGCGCTGTCTCCTCATCTCAGTCCCAAATAACCTGCCCCTTACCCTGAGAGGGTGGCAATCAAACCCGAATGAACTGTGGATGCTGTAACATTAACGCTGATTTCTCTGCACAGATGCTGCCTGACCTGCTGAGCTTTTCCAGCAACTCCTGAGACTGTGTTATCGTGTTTCAGATTCCCAGACCCACAGGATTAATTTCTCAGCATCTCCCTCTCAAGCCTCTTCACAATCTGTGATATTCAAATGAAATCGCCTTTCAGTTTTCTAGAATATAGACCCAATTTATTCAGATACTCAGCACTGGAGCACACGGGTCCCAAATACTGAGCTTTATTTTGTGATTCATTAATGTGTTTGGGTCATTGCCGCTGGGTCACCACGGATTGCTCAGATATAATTGCTCTGGTGAAGGTGACGGTGAGTTATTGCCTTGAACTGCTGCCATTTATTTGGTGCAGATAAACCCACAATGATGTAAGGGAGGGGGTTCCAGGATTTCCAACCAATGGCACTTGTGGGACTGAGATGTTTTTCCAAGCCAGGGTGGGGAGTGGCTTGATGTGGAATTGTCAACTGGTAGTGTTCCCGTGTATCTGCTGTGTTCAGCATTCCACATGATAGTGCCGTGGGTCTGGAAGCTGCTCTGGAAGGAACCTTGGGGAATTTCTACAGAGCATCTTGTCTCAGCTGAACTATCCCAGTCAGGCACATGAGCACTAATCCTGTAATCCAGTTAATCTACATCACAAGGACTCCTTCCATCGGTCATCACCTTCCTTTGAAGGGCATCTGTCAAGATCATCATACACGTTTTTCCCTGAATAAATCCATGCTCACTGGCCTGTGGTTAATCAATCCATCTCAAAATGATTATTTATGTGGTCCACCAGAACGTTTAAAACTCCTTTCCCCAGCTCTGAGCATGTAGACAATAGACAATAGGTTCAGGAGTAGGCCTTTCTGCCCTTCGACCCTGCAACGCCATTCAATATGATCATGCTGATCATCCTCAATCAGTATCCTGTTCCTGCTTTATCTCCATAACCATTGATTCCAACTCTATCCAACTCTTTCTTAAACAAATCCAGAGACTGGGCCTCCACTGCCTTCTGGGGCAGAGCATTCCACACAGCAACCACTCTCTGGTTCTAGAAGTTTCTCCTCAACTCTGTTCTAAATGGCCTACCCCTTATTTTTAAGCTGTGTCCTCTGGTTCGGCACTCACCCATTAGCGGGAATATGTTTCCTGCCGCCAGAGTGTCCAATCCTTTAAGAATCTTATATGTCTCAATCAGATCCCCTCTCAGTCTTCTAAACTCAAGGGTATACAAGCCCAGTCGCACCAATCTTTCAACATAAGATAGTCCCACCATTCAAGGAATTGACCTCGTGAATCTACGCTCTCCTCATTGTCTCAGTAAAATCCTGCTGCCAATACAAAATATATTACCTCTACCAGATTTCACTCCTGCTTGTTTCTGTAACATCATGCTGATCATAAACAACAATTATCTCGAACAGATTTCACTCTGAATTGTTTCTGTAACTTCTGGCAGATTATAAACAGCTATTACCTCATCCAGATTCCATTCCTGCTTGTCCCTGTAAAAACCTGCAGACCAGAAACAACTATTACCGCTTCCTTATTTCACTCCTGTTTGACTCTGCAACATCGTTCTGATTATAAACAACTATTACCTCTTCCAGATTTCACTCCTGCTTGTCTCTGTGCCATCCTGCAGATCATAAACAACTATTACCTCTTCCATATGTCACCCCTGCTTGTCGCTGCAACATCTGGCAGATTTAGGGTGTAGGTTTGCTCGCTGAGCTGTAGGTTTGATGTCCAGACATTTCATTACCTGGCTAGGTAACAGCATCAGTGGCGACCTCCATGTGAAGCGAAGCTGTTGTCTCCTGCTTTCTATTTGTATCTTTCTTCTGGATGGGGTTCCTGGGGTTTGTGGTGATGTCATTTCCTGTTTATATTCAGACGGGTTGTTGGATGGTATCTAGATCTATTTGTTTGTTTATGGCGTTGTGGTTGGAGTGCCAGGCCTCTAGGAATTCTCTGGCATGTCTTTGCTTAGCCTGTCCCAGGATAGATGTGTTGTCCCAGTCGAAATGGTGTTTTTTTTCATCCGTGTGTAGGGTTACTAGCGAGAGATGGTCATGTCTTCTTGTGGATAGCTGGTGTTCGTGTATCCTGGTGGCTAACTTTCTTCCTGTTTGTCCTACATAGTGTTTGTGGCAGTCCTTGTATGGAATTTTGTAGATGATGTTGGTTTTGTAATGGGTTGTACTTTTAAGTTTGTTAGTTTGTGTTTGAGAGTGTTGGTGGGTTGTGTGCTACTAGGATTCCGAGGGGTCTTAGTAGTCTGGCTGTCATTTCTGGAACTTCTTTGATGTATGGTAAGGTGGTTAGGGTTTCTGGCTGTGTTTGGTCTGCTTGTCGTGGCTTGTTCTTGAGGAATCTGCGCACTATATTTTTTGAGTATCCGTACTTCTTTCATACGTTGTATAGGTGGAACTCCTCTGTTTTCCGAAGTTCGTCTGTGCTGCAGTGTGAGGTGGCTCGTTGGAATAGTGTTCTGCTACAGCTTTGTTTGTGTGTGTTGGGATGGTTGCTGGTGCAGTTAAGTATTTGGTCAGTGTTTGTCGGTTTTCTGTATACGCAGGTTTGTAGTTCTCCGTTGTCCATTCCTGGACGTCACAGTCTAAAGAAAAGTCTACTCAGTTTAGCGCACTGACTGTGTGGTGGCTGGTTAAATAACTGGGTACATCCAGGAGATTTAGGGTCTCTTCAGCTTAGGGCATTGACTCTGTGCTGGCTGGTTAAAGATACATAACCAGGGGATTTGGAGTCTGCTCGTGTTAGGGCACTGATTCTATGCTGGCTGGTAAAATAAATATATATAACCTGGAGATTTAGAGTCTCCTCTGTTTGGGGCACTGACTTTTTGCTGGTTGGTTAAATATATATCACCAAAGATTTAGAGTCTGCTTATTATTGGGCACTGAGACTGTGCTGGCTGGTTAAATAAATGTATATAAACAGGAGATTTAGAGTCTCCTCAGGTTAGGGCATTGACATTCTGCTGGCTGGTTAAATAAATATATATAACCATTAGATTCAGATTCTCCTCAGTTTAGGGCACTGACTCAGTGTTGGCTGGTTAAATTTATAGAAGCAGGAGAATTACAGTCACCTCAGTTTAGGGCACTGACCTTCTGCTGGCTGGTTAAATACAGAAATATAACTAAGAGATTTAGTATCTCCTCTGTTAAGTGCATTAACTCTGTGCTGTTTGTTTAAATATATATAAGGAGGAGATTTAGAGTCTCCTCAGTTTAGGGCACTGCTTCTGGGCTGGCTGGTTAAATATATGTTACCTGGAGATTTAGAGTCTTGTCAGTTAAGGGGACTGACTCTGGGCTGGCTGGGTAAATAAATAAATATAACCCAGAGATTTAGTGTCTCCTCAGTTTAAGGCACTGGCTCAATGCTGTCCATTTAAATATATATAACCAGGATATTTAGAGTCTCCTCAGTTTAGGGCACTGACTCTGTGCTGACTGAATAAATAGATAAATATGAGCAGCACATTTAAACTCTGCTCATTATAGGGCAGTGACCCTGTGCTGGCTTGTTAAATACTGTATTATAACCAAGATATTTAGAGTCTCCTCAGTTTGGGGCACTGATTCTGTGCTCGCAGGTTAATTATATATAACCAGGAGATTTAGAGTCTCCTCATTTTAAGGCCCCGACTCTGTGCGAGATGGTTAATTAAATATAACCAGGAGATGTAGAGACTCCTCATTTTAAGGCACTGACTCTGTGGTGGCTGGTTAAAACTTTTATAGCCAGGATATTTAGAGTCTCCACAGTTTGGGCACTGACTCTGGGCTGGCTGGTTAAATGAATAGATATAACCAGGAGATTTAGAACCTGTTCAGTAAAGGGCACTGACTCTGTGCCTTCTGGTTAAATATATAAAACCAGTATATTTAGCATCTCCTCAGTTTTGGGTACTCTCTCAGGTCTGGCTGATTAAATAAATATATATATCCAGGAGATTTAGAGTCTCCTCAGTTTAGGGCACAGACTCGGTGCTGGCTGATTAAATATATATAACCAGGAGACTGAGAGTCTCCTCAGTTTATGGCACTGACTGTGGGCTGGCGGCTTAAATAAATATATATAAGTAGGAGATTTACAGTCTCCCTAGTTTAGGGTTCAGACTATGTGCTGGATGGATTAATACATATATATAGCCGGGAGATTTCGAGTCTCCTCAGTTTAGGGCACTGTCTCTTTGCTGTCTTTTTAAATATATATATCCAGGTGATTTAGAGTCTCCTCAGTTTGGAGCACTGACTCTGGGCTAGCTGGGTCAATATGCATAACCAGGAGATGTAGAGAATCCTCACTTTAGGTCACTGACTCTGTGCTGGCTGGTTAAATATATGCATGTAACCAGGAGATTTAAATTCTGTTCAATTTAGTGCACTGACTCTGTGCTGGCTGGTTAAATAAATATATATAACCAGGAGATTTAGCGTCTCCTCAGATAAGGGCATGACTCTGTGCTGGCTGGTTAAATGTATATAGCCAGGAGGGTTATAGTCTCCTCAGTTTGGGATACTGACTCTGGGCTGGCTGGGTAAACAAATATATCCTACCAGGAGATATAGAGTCTACCCAGATAAACGCACTGAGTCTGTGCTGTCTGTTTAAATATATATAACCAGGAAATTTAAAATCTCCACAGTTTAGGGCACTGCTTGTGGGCTGGCTGTTTAAATTAACAGACGTAACCAGGACATTTCGAGTCTGCTCATTTTGGGGCACTGTTTCTATGCTAGCTGATTAAATAAATATATAACCAGGAGATTTACAGTCTTCTCATTTTTAGGGCACTGACTGTGTGGTGGCTGGTTAAATTTTTTATAAATAGCGTATTTCGGGTCGCCACAGTTTGGGGCACTGACTCTGGGTTGGCTGGTTAAATATATATAACCAGGATATTTACAGTCTCCTCAGTTTAGGTCACTGACTTGCTGCTGGCTGGTTAAATAAATATATATAACCAGGATATTTAGCGTCTCTTCTGTGCTGACTGGTTAAATGTATATAGCCAGGAGGGTTAGAGTCTCCTCAGTTTGGGATACTGACTCTGGGCTGGCTGGTTATATAAATATATATAAAACCATGGGATTTAGTGTCTCCTCAGTTTAGAGCACTGACTCTGTGTTAGCTGGTTAAACAAATATATACAACCTGGAGATTTAGAGTCTCCTCTGGTGAGGGCAGTGACTCTGTGCTGTCTGTTTAAATATACATAACCACGAGATTCAGATTCTCCTCAGTCAAGGCAGAGACTCAGTGCAGGATGGTTAAATAAACATGCATATCCAGGAGATTTAAATTCTCCACACGTTAGGGCACTGACATTGTGCTGCCTGGTTACATAAATATATATAATCAGGAGATTTAGAATGTCCTCAGTTTAGAACACTGACTCTGTGTTAGCTGGTTTAAAACATATAAGCAGGGGATTTAGTGTCTGCTCAGTTTAGGGCACTGACTCTGTGCTGGCTTGTTTAATACATATAACCAGGGGATTTAGAGTCTGCTCATTCTGGGGCATTGACTCTGTGCTGTGTATTTAAATATACATAACCAGGAGATTTAGAGTCTACTTATGTCAGTTATGGGCACAGCCAGCACATTGTCTGAACCCTAAAATGAGCAGACTCTATATCTCCTGGTTATATATCGATTTACCCAGCCAGTCCAGAGTCAGTGCCCCAAACTGAGGAGACTAAATGTCCTGGTTACATATATTTATTTAACCAGCCAATACAGAGTCAGCACTGACTTTATGCTGGTTGACTAATTTCAAAACAACAGGAGATTTAGATTCTCCTCAGTAAAGGGCACTGTCTCTGTGCTGTCTGCTTAAATATATATATAAGACCAGAAATTTAGAGTCTCCTCAGTTTAGGGCACTGTCTTTGTGCTGGTGGGTTAATTAAATATATATATATTACTGAGAGATTTAGAATCTCCTCAGTTTAGAGCTCAGACTACGTGCTGGATGGATAAATACACATAAATTACCTGGAGTTTTAGAGTCTCCTCATTTTAAGGCACTGACTCTGTGCTGGCTGGTTGATTACCAGCAGATTTAGAGTCTCCTCATTTCAAGGAACTGACTGCTGTTTGTTTAAATATATATAACCAGGCGATTTAGAGTCTCCTCAGTTAAGGCACGGTCTTGTGCTGTCTGGTTAATTATATATAGCCAGGAGATTTAGAGTCTCCTCAGTTTCGGGCACTGACTTTCTCCTGGTTATATATATGTATTTATTCATCCATCACATCGTCTGAGACCTAAACTGAGGTGACTCTAAATCTCCTGGTTATATATTTATTTAACCCGCCAGCCTCAATCAGTGCCCGAAACTCAGGAGACTCTAAATATCCTGGTTATATATTTTTACTGAACCAGCCAGCCCAGAGTCAGTGCCCTACAATAAGCAGCCTCTAAATCTCCTGGTTATGTATATTTATTTAGTCAGCCAGCACAGAGTCAGTGCCCCAAAATGAGGAGAGCCAATCTCCTGGTTGTATATATTGAACTCGCCAACACAGTCAGTGCCCTAACCTGAGGAGACACTAAATCTCCTGGTTGTATATATTTAAACAACGGCACATAGTCTGAGCCCTAAACTGAGGAAACTGTAAATCCCCTAGTTATATAAATTTATTTAACTGGCCAGCCCACAGTCAGTGGCCTAATCTGCGGAGTCTACAAATATTCGGGTTTTATATAGTTAACCAGACATCACCGAATCAGTGCCCTTAACTGAGGAGTCTCTAAATCTCCTGGTTATATATAACTACCCAGCACAGAGTCAGTGCCCTAAAATGAGCAGACTCTAAATGCTGTGACTACATATATTTATTTAACTCACCAGCAGAAAGTCAGTGCCCTAAACTAGAGACTTTAAATCTCCTGGTTATATATATTAAACCAGCCAACACACTGTCAGTGCCCTAAACTAGAGACTCTAAATCTCCTGGTTGTATCTATTTATTTAACTAGCCAGCAAACTGAGGAGACTCTAAATATTCTCATTATAAAAATATTTGAACAGCCCCCATACAATCAGTGCCCTAAACTGAGGATATTCTAAATCTCCTAGTTATGTATATTTATTTAACCAGCCAGCTCAGAGTCAGTGCCCTAATTTGTGGAGAATTTAAATCTCCTGGATGTACATGTTTATTTAACCATCCAGCACAGAGTCAGTGCTCTAGACTGAGGAGAATCTGAATCTCGTGGTTTGACATATTTATTTAACTAGCCAGTAGAGAGTCAGTGCCCTTAACTGAGGAGACTCTAAATCTCCTAGTTACATCTGTTTTTTTAACCAGCCAGCCCAGAGTCAGTGCCGCAAACTGAAGAGACTCTAAATACTCTGGTTTTAATAGTTTTAAACAGCCGCCACCACAGTCAGTTCCTGAAAATGAGGAGATTATAAATCTCCTGGTTATATTTAATTAACCAGCTCGTTATATATATTAAGCAGACAGAACAGAGTCAATGCCAAAAATGGAGTAGAGACTAAATCTCCTGGTTATGTATATTTAAATACACAGCAGGAGTCAGTGCCCGAGAATGAGCAGACTCTAAATCTCCTGGTTTTATATATATAAGACAGCCAGCACAGAGTCAGTGCCCTAAACTGTGGAGAATTTAAATCTCCTGGATATGCATGTTTATTTAACCATCCAGCACAGAGTCTGTGCCAGAGACTGAGGAGAATCTGAATCTCGTGGTTAAATATATTTAAACAAACAGCACAGAGTCAGTGCCCTTGACTGAGGAGATTCTAATTGTCCTGGTTATATATATATTTATTTAACTAGCCAGCAAAAAGTCAGTGCCCAAAACTGAGGAGACTCTAAATATCCTGGTTATATAATTTATTAAACCCGCCAGCCCACAGTCACTGCCCTCACCTGAGGAGACTCTAAATCTCCTGGTTATATATATTTAACCAGCCAACATAGTCAGTGCCCTAACCTGCAGAGACTCTAAATTTCCTGGTTATATATATTTAACCGACAGCACAGGGCCAGTGCCCTTAACTGAGGAGACTTTAAATCTCCTGGTAGTTTATATGTATTTATAAATTCAGCACATAGTCTGAGCCCTAAACTGAGGTGACACTAAATCTCCTTGTTATATATATTTATTTAACCCGCCAGCCTCAGTCATTGCCCGAAACTAAGGAGACTCTAAATATCTTGGTTATATGTTTTTATTTAACCAGCCAGCCCAGAGTCAGTGCCCTACAATGAGCAGACTCTAAATCTCCTGGTTACGTTTATTTATTTAGTCAGTCAGCACAGAATCAGTGCCACAAAATGAGGAGACTCTAAATCTCCAGTTAATATTTAATTAACCAGCTCGTTATATATATTAAACAGACAGAACAGAGTCAGTGCCCATAATTGAGTAGACTCTAAATCTCCTGGTTATGTATATTTAAATCCACAGCACAGAGTCAGTGCCCTAGAATGAGCAGACTCTAAATCCCCTGGTTATGTATATTTAAATACACAGCACAGAGTCAGTGCCCCAGAATGAGCAGACTCTCAATCCCCTGGTTATGTATATTTAAATACACAGCACAGAGTCAGTGCCCTAGAATGAGCAGACTCTAAATCACCTGGTTATGTATATTTAAATACACAGCACAGAGTCAGTGCCCTAGAATGAGCAGACTCTAAATCCCCTGGTTATATATATTAGACCAGCCAGCACAGAGTCAGTGCCCTAACCTGAGGAGACACTAAATCTCCTGACTATATATTTATTTAACCAGGCAGCATAGAGTCAGTGTCCTAAACGGAGGTGACTCTAAATTTCCTGGTTTTATATATTTATGTATTTATCCATCCAGCACATAGTCTGAGCCCTAAAAAGAGGAAACTGTAAATCACCTAGTTATATAAATGTATTTAACCCGCCAGCCCACAGTCAGTGGCCTAAGCTGAGGAGACTCTAAATCTCCTGGTTATATATATTTAAATGGACAGCGCAGAGTCAGTGTTCTTAAATCAGGAGAATCTAAATCTCTTGGTTTTATGTATTTATTTAACCAACCAGCACAGAGTCAGTGCCCTATAAAGCACAGAATCTAAATCTCGTGGTTGTGTTTATTTATTTAATCAACCAGCATAGAATCAGTGCATTAAAATGAGGAGACTCTAAATCTCCTGGTTATATATATTTATTTAACCAGCCAGCACAGAGTCAGTGCTCTAAACTGAGAAGACACTAAACCTCCTGATTATATGTATTTATTTAACCAGCCAGCACAGAGTCAGTGCCCTAATCTGAGGAGTCTATAAATATTCTGGTTATACATATTTAACCAGACATCACAGAATTAGTGCCCTTAACTGAGGAGACTCTAAATCTCCTGGTTACATATATTTATTTAACTCACCAGCAGAAAGTCAGTGCCCAAAACTGAGAAGACTCTAAATCTCCTGGTTATATATATTAAACCAGCCAACACACAGTCAGTGCCCTAAACTAGAGACTCTAAATCACCTGGTTGTATCTATTTATTTAATCAGCTAGCACAGAGTCTGTGCCCTAAACAGAGGAGACTCTAAATACTCTCGTTATAAAAATTTTAACCAGCCACCATACAATCAGTGCCCTAAACTGAGGAGACTCTAAATCTCCTGGTTATTAATATCTATTTATCCATCTTGCACGTAGTCTGAGCCCTAAACTGAGGAGAATCTAAATCTCCTGGTTATATATATTTATTTAACCAGCCAGCACAGAGTCAGTGCCCTAAATTGTGGAGAATTTAAATCTCCTGGATATGCATGTTTATTGAACCATCCTGCACAGAGTCTCTGCCCCGACTGAGGAGAATCTGAATCTCGTGGTGATGTATATTTAAACAGACAGCACAGAGTCAGTGCCCCAGAATGAGCAGACTCTAAATCCCCTGGTTATATGTATTAAACAAGCCAGCACAGAGTCAGTGCCTGAAAATGAGCAGACACTAAATCCCTTGCTTATATATAGTCAACCAGCTAACACAGAGTCAGTGTTCTAAACTGAGGACATTCTAAATCTCCTGATTATATATATTTATGTAACCAGGCAGCACAATGTCAGTGCCCTAACGTGTGGAGAATTTAAATCTCCTGGATATGCATGTTTATTTAACCAGCCTGTACAGAGTCAGTGCCCTAACGTGTGGAGAATTTAAATCTCCTGGATATGCATGTTTATTTAACCATCCTACACAGAGTCTCTGCCTTGACTGAGGAGAATCTGAATCTCGTGGTTATGTATATTTAAACAGACAGCACAGAGTCAGTGCCCTCACCAGAGGAGACTCTAAATCTCAAGGTTATATATATTTATTTAACCAGCCAGCCCAGAGTCAGTATCCCAAGCTGAGGAGACTCTAATCCTCCTGGCTATATACATTTAACCAGCCAGCACAGAGTCAATGCACTAAATTGAACAGAATTTAAATCTCCTGGTTACATGCATATATTTAACCAGCCAGCACAGAGTCAGTAACCCAAAGTGAGGTTTCGCTACATCTCCTGGTTATGTATATTGACCCAGCCAGCCCAGAGTCAGTGCTCCAAACTGAGGAGACTCTAAATATCCTGGATATATGTATTTGAACAGACAGCAAAGAGGCAGTGCCCTAAACTGAGGAGACTCCAACTCTCCCGGCTATATATATGTATTAATCCATCCAGCACATAGTCTGAACCCTAAACTGAGGAGAGTGTAAATCTCCTAGTTACATATATTTATTTAAGCCGCCAGCCCACAGTCAGTGCCATAAACTGAGGAGACTCTCAGTTTCCTGGTTATATATATTTAACCAGACAGCACCGAGTCTGTGCCCTAAACTGAGGAGACTCTAAATCTCCTGGATATATATATTTATTTAATCAGCCAGACCTGAGAGAGTGCCCAAAACTGAGGAGATGCTAAATATACTGGTTTTATATATTTAACCAGAAGGCACAGAGTCAGTGCCCTTTACTGAACAGATTCTAAATCTCCTGGTTATATCTATTCATTTAACCAGCCAGCCCAGAGTCGGTGCCCAAACTGTGGAGACTCTAAATATCCTGGCTAAAAATGTTTTAACCAGCCACCACACAGTCAGTGCCTTAAAATGAGGAGTCTCTAAATCTCCAGGTTATATTTAATTAACCATCTCGCACAGAGTCAGGGCCTTAAAATGAGGAGACTCTAAATCTCCTGGTTATATATAATTAACCTGCAAGCACAGAGTCAGTGTCCCAAACTGAGGAGACTCTAAATATCTTGGTTATAATACAGTATTTAACAAGCCAGTACAGGGTCAATGCCCTATAATGAGCAGAGTTTAAATGTGCTGCTTATATTTATCTATTTATTCAGTCAGCACAGAGTCAGTGCCCTAAACTGAGGAGACTCTAAATATCCTGGTTATATGTCAGTATTTAAGCAGCCAGCACAGGGTCAATGCCGTATAATGAGCAGAGTCTAAATGTGCTGCTTATATTTATTTATTTAACCAGCAAGCACAGAGTCAGTGCCCTAAACTGAGGAGACCGTATATCGTCTGGTTATATATATTTATTTAACCAGCCAGCAGAAAGTCAGTGCCCTAAACTGAGGAGACTGTAATTCTCCTGCTTCTATATATTTAACCAGCCAACACCGAATCAGTGCCCTAAACTGAGGAGAATCTGAATCTAATGGTTATATATATTTATTTAATCAGCCAGCAGAATGTCAATGCCCTAGCCTGACGAGCCTCTAAATCTCCTGTTTATATGTATTTATTTAACTAGCCAGCACAGTCTCAGTGCCCTATAATGTGCAGACTCCAAATCTTTGGTGACATATATTTAACCATCCAGCACAGAGTCAGTGCCCTAAACTGGACAGACTCTAAATCTCCTGGTTTTACATATATTTATTAAACCATCCAGCACAGAGTCAGTCCCTAGTCTGAGGAGACTCTAAATATCCTGGTTATATATATATTAAAACAGCAGACACAGAGTCAATGCCCTTAACTGAGGAGACACTAAATCTCCTGGATATATCTATTTATTTAACCAGATAGCCAAGGGTCAGTGCCCTTAACTGAGGAGACTCTAAATCTCCTGGTTATGTTTTTTATTTAACCAGCCAGCACAGAGTCAATGCCCTAAACATGCTCTAAATCTCCTGTTTATATGTATTTATTTAACTAGCCAGCACAGTCTCAGTGCCCTATAATGAGCAGATTCTAAATTTTTGGTGATATTTATTGAACCATCCAGCACAGAGTCAGTGCCCTGGACTGAGAACATTCTCAATCTCCTAGTTAGATATGCTTATTTAACTAGCCGGCCAAAAGTCAGTGCCCTAAACTGAGGAGACTCTAAATCTCCTGGATATATATTTTTTAATGGAACGCATTGAGCTAGTTCCCTAAACTGAGAAGACTCTAAATCTCCTGGTTATATTTCTGTATTTAACCAGCCAGCACAGGGTCAATGCCCTATAATGAGCTGACTCTAAATGTGCTGCTTATATTTATTTATTTAACCATCCAGCACAGAGTCAGTGCCCTAAACTGAGGAGACCCTAAATCGTCTGGTTATATATATTTATTTAACCAGCCAGCAGCGAGTCAGTGCCCTAAACTGAGGAGACTGTAATTCTCCTGGTTCTATATATTTACCCAGCCAACACCGAGTCAGTGCCCTAAACTGAGGAGACTGTAATTCTCCTGGTTCTATATATTTAACCAGCCAACACCGAGTCAGTGCCTAAACTGAGGAGAATCTGAATGTAATGGTTATATATATATATTTAACCAGCCAGCAGAATGTCAATGCACTAACCTGAGGAGACTTTAAATCTCCTGGTTATATAAATTTGAACAGACAGCACAGAGTTAATGCCCTGAGCTGAAGAGACTCAAAATCTCCTGAACAGCATAGAGTCAGTGCATTAAACTGAGGAGACACTAAATATCCTTGTTATATATATTTAAACGAACAGCATAGAGTCAGTGCATTAAACTGAGGAGACACTAAATATCCTTGTTATATATATTTAAACGAACAGCATAGAGTCAGTGCATTAAACTGAGGAGACACTAAATGCCCTGGATGTAAACATGTATTTAACCAGCCAGCACAGAGATAGTGCCCTATAATGAGCTAACTCTACATCTCCTGGTTACATATATTCATTTAATCAGCCAGCACAGAGTCAGTCACCTAAACATGAGGAGACCCTAAATCTTCTGGGTATATATAAATATTTAACCACCCAGCACAGAGTCAATGCCCTAAACTGAGGAGAATCTGAATCAGCTGATTATATATATATTTATTCCAACAGCCAGCAGAAACTCAGTCCCCTTCAATGACGAGGCTCTAAATCTCCAGGTCATATATATTTAACCAGCCAACAGAGTCAGTGCCCTAAACTGAGGAGACTCTAAATCTCCTGGTTATATGTATTTAAACAGACAGCACAGAGTTAATGCCCTTAGCTGAGGAGACTCTAAATATCCTGGATATATATATTTAAACAGACAGCAAAGAGGCAGTGCCCAAAACTGAGGAGACTTGAAATATCCTGGCTATATATATGTATTAATCCATCCAGCACATTGTCTGAACCCTAAACTGAGGAGACTGTAAATCTCCTAGTTATATATATTTATTTAAGCCACCAGCCCACAGTCAGTGCCATAAACTGAGGAGACTCTCAGTCTCCTGGTTATATATATTTAGACAGCCAGCACCGAGTCTGGGCCCTAAACTGAGGAGACTCTAAATCTCCTGGAAATAGAAATTTATTTAATCAGCCAGACCTGAGAGAGTGCCCAAAACTGAGGAGACCCCCAATTGTCTGGTTTTATATATTTAACCAGAAGGCACAGAGTCAGTGCCCTAAACTGAACAGGTTCTAAATCTCCTAGTTATATCTATTCATTTAACCAGCCAGACCAGAGTCAGTGCCCTAAACTGTGGAGAATCTGAATCTAATGGTTATATATATTTATTTAACCAGCCAGCAGAATGTCAATGCACTAACCTGAGGAGACTCTAAATCTCCTGGTTATATATATTTAAACAGACAGCACAGAGTTAATGCCCTTAGCTGAGGAGACTTTAAATCTCCTGAACAGCATAGAGTCAGTGCATTAAACTGAGGAGACACTAAACCCCCTGGATGTAGACATGTATTTAACCAGCCAGCACAGAGATAGTGCTCTTATAATGAGCTGACTCTACATCTCCTGGTTACATATATTCATTTAATCAGCCAGCCCAGAGTCAGTCACCTAAACATGAGGAGACCCTAAATCTTCTGGGTATATATACTCATTTAACCACCCAGCACAGAGTCAATGCCGTAACAGAGGAGAATCTGAATCAGCTTTTTATATATATATATTTACGGGGCTCTGAATCTACAGGTCATATATATTTAACCAGCCAACAGAGTCAGTGCTCTAAAATGAGGAAACTCTAAATTTCCGCGTTATATATAATTATTAAAATGTAGAGTTGAGAGTCGGTGCCCAAAACTGGGGAATCCCTAAATATTCTGGTTATATATATATATATTAAAACAGCAGGCACAGAGTCAGTGCTCTAAACTGTGGAGACACTAAATCTCCTGAATATATCTATTTATTTAACCAACCAGCCCAGACTCAGTGCCTTAAACTGAGGAGACTCTAAATCTCCTGGTTATATATATTTAAACAGACAGCATAGAGTTAATACACTTAACTGAGGAGACTCTAAATCTCTTAGTTATATTTCTGTATTTAACCAGCCAGCAGAATGTCAATGCCCTAAACTGAGGAGACTCTAAATCTCCTGTTTATATGTATTTATTTAACTAGCCAGCACAGTCTCAGTGCCCCATAATGAGCAGACTCTAAATCTTTGGTGATATATATTTACTCAGCCAGCATAGAGTCTGTACCCTAAACTGAACAGACTCTAAATCTCCTGGTTTTACATATATTTAATTAACCATCTAGCACAGAGTCAATGCCCTAGACTGAGGAGATTCTGAATCTCCTGGTTATATATATTTATTTAACTAGCCAGTACAGTGTCAATGCCCTATTATAAGCAGACTCTAAGAGCGCTGGTTACATATATTTATTTAATCAGCAAGCACAGAGCCGATGCCCTAAACTGAGGAGAACTTAAATCGTCTGTTTATATATATTTATTTAACCAGCCAGCAGAAAGTCAGTGCCCTAAACTGAGGAGACTGTAATTCTCCTCCTTCTATATATTTAACCAGCCAACAATGAGTCAGTGCCCTAAACTGAGGAGAATCTGAATCTAATGGTTATATATATTTATTTAAACTGCCAGCAGAATGTCAATGCCCTAATCTGAGGAGACCCTAAATCTCCTGTTTATATGTATTTATTTAACTAACCAGCACAGTCTCAGTGCCCTGTAATGAGCAGACTCTAAATCTTTGGTGATATATATTTAACCATCCAGCACAGAGTCAGTGCCGTAAACTGAACAGACTCTAAATCTCCTGGTTTTACATATATTTATTAAACCATCCAGCACAGAGTCAGTGCCCCAAACTGAGGAGACTCTAAATCTCCTAGTTATATCTATTTATTTAACCCGCCAGCCCACAGTCAGTGCCCTAAAATGAGGAGAATCTAAATCGACCTGGTTATATATATTTAACCAGATAGCGCAGAGTCAGTGCATTAACTGAAAAGATTCTAAATCTCCTGGTTACATATATTTATTTAATCAACCAGCACACAGTCAGTGCCCTAAAAAGAGGAGACTCTAAATCTCCTGGTTATATTTCTGTATTTAATCAGCAAGCACAGAGTCAATGCCCTAAACTGAGGAGACCCTAAATCTTCTGTTTATATATATATTTATTTAACCAGCCAGCAGAAAATCAGTGCCCTAAACTGAGGAGACTGTAATTCTCCTGGTTCTATATATTTAACCAGCCAACACCGAGTCAGTGCCCTAAACTGAGGAGAATCTGAATCTAATGGTTATATATATTTATTTAACCAGCCAGCAGAATGTCAATGCCCTAACCTGAGAAGACTCTAAATCTCCTGTTTATATGTATTTATTTAACTCACCAGCACAGTCTCAGTGCTCTATAATGAGCAGACATTAAATGTTTGGTGATATTTATTGAACCATCCAGCACAGAGTCAGTGCCCAAGACTGAGAACATTCTGAATCTCCTAGTTAGATATGTTTATATAACTAGCCAGCCAAAAGTCAGTGCCCGAAACTGAGGAGATTCTAAATATACCGGTTATATATATTTAAGAAGACAGCACACAGTCAGTGCCTTAAACTGAGAAGATTCTAAATTTCCAAGTTATATAAATTTATTTAACCTGCCAACCCACAATCATTGCCCCAAAATGAGGAGAATGTAAATATCCTGGTTATAAATATTTAACCAGATAGCGCAGAGTCAGTGCATTAACTGAGGAGATTCTGATTCTCCTCGTTAAATATATTTATTTAATCGTAGAGTTCAGAGTCAGTGCCCAAAACTGGGGAAAACCTAAATATCCTGTTTATATATATTTTAACAGAAGGCACAGAGTCAGTGCCCGAAACTGAACAGACGCTAAATCGCCTGGTTATATCTATTTATTTAACCAGCCAGCCCAGAGCCGTAAACTGAGTCAGTGCCGTAAACTGAGGAGACCCTAAATCTTCTGGATATAGATATTTATTTAACCAGCCCGCGGAAAGTCAGTGCCATAAACTGAGGAGACTGTAATTCTCCTGCTTCTATATATTTAACCAGCCAACAATGAGTCAGTGCCCTATACTGAGGAGAATCTGAATCTAATGGTTATATATATTTATTTAACCAGCCAGCAGAATGTCAATGCCCTAACCTGAGGAGACTCTAAATCTCCTGTTTATATACATTTATCCAACTAGCCAGCAAAAAGTCAGTGCCCCAAACGGAGGAGACTCTAAATCTCCTGGTTATATATATTTATTTAACCAGCTAGCAGAGAGTCAGAGCCCAAGAATGAGCAGGCTCTAAATCTCCTGGTTATGTATATTTATTTAATCTGAAAATGTGTTGCTGGAAAAGTGCAGCAGGTCAGGCAGCATCCAGGGAACAGGAGAATCGACGTTTCGGGCATAAGCCCTTCTTCAGGGTTCCTGAAGAAGGGCTTATGCCCGAAACGTCGATTCTCCTGTTCCCTGGATGCTGCCTGACCTGCTGCGCTTTTCCAGCAACACATTTTCAGCTCTGATCTCCAGCATCTGCAGTCCTCACTTTCTCCTCATATTTATTTAATCAGCCAGCATAGAATCAGTGCCCTAACATGAGCAGACTCCAAATCCCCTGGTTATGTATCTTTAACCAGCCAGCACAGAGTCAATGCCCTAAGCTGAAGAGACCCTAAATCTCCTGGATGTATCCATTTATTCAATCAGCCACCACACAGTCAGTGCGCTAAGCTGAGGAGACTCTAAATCTCCTGGTTATTAATATGTATTTATCTATCCAGCACATCGACTGAGCCTTCAGCTGCGGAGACTCTAAATCTTAACCCGCCAGCACACAGTCAGTGCCCGAAACCAGCAGATTTAGAGTCTCATCAGCTTAGGGCACTGACTCTGTGCTGGCTGGTTAAATAAATGCATTTATCCAGAAGATTTAGAGTCTCCACAGTTTAGGGCACTGATTCTGGGTTGACTGGTTAAATAAATATACACAAGCAAGAGATTGAGACTCTCCTCAGTTTAGGGCACTGATTCTGTGCTGACTGTTTAGGTGTATATTAAAAGGAATCTTGGAGTCTTCTCAGTTTAGGGCACTGCCTGGCAGGTTAAATAAATATACATAACTAGGAGATTTAGAATCTCCACAGCTCAGGGATGTGACTATGTTCTGGATGGATAAATACAGATATAACCAGGTGATTTAGAGTCTCCTCAGTTTAGGGCACTGACTCTGTGTTGGCTGGTTAAATAAATATAGTTATCCAGGAGATTTAGAGTCTCCTCAGTTTTGGGCACTGTCTCTTTGCTGGCTGGTGAAATATATTTAAAACCAGAATATTTAGAGTCTCCTCAGTTTAGGGCACTGACTCTGTGCTGGCTGGCTTAATATACATAACCAGAAAATTTAGAGTCTCCTTAGGTAAGAGCACTGACTCCGGGCTGGCTAATGTTTTGGGAGTAATAGTTCTTTGTAGTCAAGACAGAGTAGTTTATGTATACATAATTCTTTGACTCTGAGTCTTTGTTTACTTGTGCTCAGCGCTTTGTAAGCAGGGTTCACTCTCCCAGGGGTTCAAGGGTCTCTGAAAGGGGATATGGCGAAGTGCCCTATTAAATATCAAGGGAAGTCATTACCCTGTTAAAAAGAACAAAAGATATTCTCTAGCCCTAAGAGGAAAAGGGTTGATATCAATTTGTTGCAGGAAATCCATCTTGAAGTTCTGAAATTACAACAGGGGTTTATGACTGGGTTTTTTTTTCATCCTTTACCACTAAAAGTAGGGGAGTGGTGGTACTTATCCAGATAAATCTCCTGCTCACATTATTAGAGCAGGTGAAAGATGAGCAGGGACAGTTTGTGATATTTAAGGCCCTGATACATGGGGAGGAATATGGCATTTTAAATGTCTACTGTCCTCCGGCACATCCTCTCAAATTTTTGATTCGTGCTTTCTCTAAACTGAGTGTCTTTGGAACATGGCACATTAGGATGGGGGCATTTTAAGTATCTTTTGGATCTGACAGTGGACAGAATGCCTTGTTGGCCCCTACCTATTTCTTCACAGGCCAAGCAAGTGGTTGACTTATGCGAGGAGTTGGGCTGGTGGATATTTGGAGATATCTTCACCCTACCGGCAGGGACTTCACATTTTTTTTCAAACCCACATGGCTCCCTTGGCCCTTTTGGATTCGATTATGGGTTGTAAAATTGCGAATATAGGTATCTCTGATCATGCAGCAATATATTTGAAGGTTAACGCCAAGAGTGAAGGGCTAGGTTTGCGGCACTGGCGTTTGGCACCTTTTCTCCTTAAGGATTCCAAATTTGTGGAATACTTTTTGACGGAGTTTCAGGAATTAATGACTATCAACTCAGGCATGGCTAGTAGTCCATCTATGCTGTGGGAGAGCGCTAAGGCCTTTGCTAGGGGATTAGATATTTCCTATTCAGCTTGCCAGAAATGACAGAAGGGAGAACAGCAGCATCTACTTGAGACACAGTTGAAAGCCACTGAAGCGGCAGGTTTTGCGCGGCCTGCGGTGACTAAGCTACAGGTCTAGGAGCAAGAGCTAGGAGTAACGATCTCTTCTGGAACATCGGAGAACATATGGGAGAATGCTCAAAAGATCTCAATCTGTAAAAAGAAGTGCACGATGCAGTTAAAAGTTCTGCACAGCGTTCATCTGGCGTCGGACTGTCTGGTGAAGTTTAAAAAAGGGGATATCTCCAATATGCCCCAAATATAAAATAAGTGTAGGTACTCTTACCCACTGCTTCTGGACATGCCACAGGCTCTGTGTTTATTGGAGTGCCGTGGTGGGAGAGATAGGGAGGGTATTGAGGACTGAAGTTCAAGTAGACCCAATATCTCTCCTCTTAGGTCTACCGAATTTACCATCTTTAGACGGGCAGGGGAAGAAACTATTTAATATTCTTACTTATTGTGCACGGAGGAATATTCTGATGAACAGGGTGTCTGAGAACCCGCTGGGAGTTCTGGGATGGCAGAAATTAATTATGGAACACATTCCCTTGGACTTTTTTACAAACATGGTGCACCACACAACAGACCATTTTATAAGACATGGCAGCCCTACTTGAGCTATTTGGGTATAGATTTGTCAGTTATCTTAACTAGAGCGTTCGTTTAACCAAGATGGTGGGTTTGTCAAGCCCTGGGCCCTGGAGCGGGGTCTCCTGAGTTCATACGGGTATATATACGATGCTCCCGTTCCTTTGTTTGGGAGCTTTGTGCTGAGCACAGCTGTTCTGTATTTTGCATTTTTTTGTGTGTTTTATTTTGCTTTTCTTTCTTTTGTTTTGATCTATTAGTTATTTACTTGTATATTGGTGTTGTTTTGCAGTGTTAGGGATTGTTTTGTATGCGAGGGTAGGTTAGTAGTTAGTAGACAGTAGTTGTATTGTAATTTGTGTTTTTTCCTCTTTATTATACTGATATTTCATATTGATTGTATTTTTCAATAATTTTATATGTTTGTAAAGTTAAAATAATTGCTAATAAATATATTTACAAAAAAGGTGTATAAGTCCTGCTCTGATTTGCTTTCCCAAAATGCAGCACCTCACATTTATGTAAATTAAACTCCATCTGCCACTTCTCAGGCCATTGGCCCATCTGATCAAGATCCCATTTTAATCTGATATAGGAAGGTTTAAACAGCATGTGGATTGATGCAGTAATTAAACACAAACAAACACACTTGATGCTGAGACCTGGTTCGAAGTTATCCAAAAGCTCGGATTTAAAACTGAGATTGGGAACTTTCTGAGACAATTCCCGGGAAGGTGTGGAGTATGTGATCTGCTGTCAAGTGATGACATTGACCCCTGTGCTGAATGTAGACTCAGTTCCTGGAACTGTCTCCAGCTTTTCTCCCAATCCTTTAGACAGGCTCCTTAGGCTGAGATACTTAATGTTCGCAATCATCATGTTTATAGATATAATCTATCTAGATTATCTCACTCCACTCACCCACCCCATCTCTCCCACCTCCCAATCACCTGAGCACTCTGAATAGGCAGCTGGAGAACAGAATACCACCGGCACCAGCTATTGGTGGGAGAATCAGAATGACATGAATAATTGGGATAAGAAGCATCCCAGCATCTACAAGGATTTTCATTTTGAAAACAGAAATGTTTGTTTCCTCGGATGGAAAGAGCTGAAAACCGAAGCAGCAGAGTTGGAGTGGACACCCTGGATCACTTCCTCTGATACAGGAGGAAGCAGAGATCCTGCTCCTGCTACTTCCCACCTGGTTATCTTGGACAAATCATGGCTTTTCCCCTTGCTCCACTGACCTTTGGTCTGTGCAGTGTCTCCAGCTCATTTACACTGGTCCCCAAAATGTTAAACCAAAACAAAACAGAAATTGTTGCAAAGACTCCGCAGGTTTGGCAGTATCTGTGGGAGAGAAATCAGAGTTCATGTTTCGGGTCCAGTGACCTTCTTTCAGGACCAAAATATTACCTCTGCTCTCTGAATGGGAAACCTGTGTCCTTATCTTCATCTTCTTTCAGTTCTCTTGATGTCTGCTAAATATTCTATCTTCTCTGATCTCTCTGACAGATTTGCATCTGTAGAAGGGTTCCCTTTGGTCCTCCATGGTCATTTCTTGCCCATCACCCATGGGAGTTTGAGCGTTTATCAGCTTTATACAGTGATTAGTTCAATAACTCTGGAAACTGGATATTTCACCGCCCTTTTGAACTGAGCTCTGAACTTGGGCAGAGCTGCCATATAAATAAGGGTGTTTGTGCAGCAGCTTACATTGCGCAGCATGTACCCAACCTGTTTAAAGATGTCATAGTCATAATCATTTAACTGATCCGGGACACGGATTATATATAAAACATATAATAGCCAGAGAATGATGAAATTTCCAGATATAACAGAGAGTAAAATCACTGCCTTAATTCTACTCTTCATCTCGGAGTCAACCTGCTTCCCTTCCTTACTCTGACCCCTCAGTCCCTTACGGACTTGACTTGACTTAAATAAAATGTGTGCGATTGTCAGAACATTAAGGAACACAATGAAAAAGAATGGTCCCAATGGGGTTAGAGCCACAGCAAATGAGCGGAATCCAATCCAGCGAGACTCAGTAAAGTAGCTTCGCTTATTCCTGCAGTAAAATGGTATGTTCCTGATTATCGTTTTCGGCTCAAATCTAAAATACCAAGGAACATTTTTTAAAAAAAGCAGAATACCGGTTATTGAGAGAATTGCAGATGCGTTTTTCCCAGTGCAATATTTAGTTTTCAGTTTGTGGCAACAAAAGCTGGCAAACCGATCGAAGGTGAATGCGACGGTGAACCAGACAGAACAGTCTATGGATGCACAGATCAGAACATTGATAACACTGCACACAGGAGTGATGTCCAGGAAACATACTGGGTAATAATAAAAACGAAATTGCCTGAGAATGACCTCACTGATAATGACCAGTAAATCTGCTGCTGCCATAGCCACCAGATAGCGTGTGGTGCAGGTAGCAAGGCCACACTTTCCCTGGGACAAGATCATAATCGCGACGAAATTCACTGCCAGAAGGATAACAGAAAAATAACTTAATGATAATGAACACTCTTTTCTGTATAAATTTACATGACAACAATATAAGATCAGGCAGTAGTTAAAACAATTGAGATGTAAACCTGTAACTTGTCAATTTCTCACTTGAACTGAAACAGGCAGCTGGTGAACAGCAGATGGAATGTAGGATACAAGTCATAAAAGTAACCACCAAAACATGTAACATTTAGAAGGTGAATTTACACAAGATAGAGCCATGATTCTCTCAAGAACAATCAACACAGCTGGATAATATGATCAGAGAATTGGATAAATCCACATGATAGGGAAATACTTAAAGTTGGACCACTCTTTTCTTTTCATTCCCTATTCCCGATGGGCGTGTGTGCCCCTCTCTCTCTGAGACTGTGTGTGTATGTGTGTATGCGTGCACATGCTCGCCTCTTTCTGGAGCCATTCCCTACCTTCTGAAAAGCGAAATGACTCTCTACAGTGAGTCATAGGATTAATTTATGAGGAGGAAAAACATCATCACAGCTGTGAAATATCAAAAAGGGGCAGATATAAATCAGTTGTCATGAAAGAGAAAAGGTGTATTGGGGAGGTAGAGAAAAGCTTTTTTATGATCGGTTTGAGGGCAGATGCAGTTCAATTACAAAGGAATGATGATCCGAGGCAGTGATAATACATGCTGTTAAAATGTGATTTCCAGGTGAAGGTAAATGCTTCATGTGCAAGCATTTGAAAGATGAGGGAGGTGGGATAGTTGTAAATCTAGTCAAACTTGAACCCCGACCATCTGTAAATATGATGGAGAATGAGGGGCAGATCCTACTGGTTGAACCAACATTGTGGATGCACGGAGATAGAGGTAACAGTAACAAAACAGCATTGTCAATCCCGACAAAGCTGCATTAACTCTCCTCAATTATCAACACATAACATCCAAGAAGATAACTGCAGTGAATTTTCACAGGAATCTTTACTTTCAATGTGGATTCTTGCAAGTTTTTGAAAATTAATAATATGCTGTTCATCATTCCGGTTAAAATGTAAAGATGTAGGAACCGTATACAAAGGGAGAAAGCCGAGTTAAGCTGGGTGTTGTGGAGATGCTCGGGCAGATCCCCAGGGCACCTTCAGCAAAATAAACTGTCCAGGCCTACACTGTAACTTCAGTGTTACAGAAGGTTTCGTGTGGACAGGTACCTACATTGAAAGAAGTGAACATTAATATCAGTCCCACCTACATACATTTGTATGCTCCTATAAGAGTAGATGAAAGGAAATAAGAGGGAATGAAACTCATGTACTCAAACAGAAATGTACCAAGTGCTCTGCTACTGCTCAGACCAGGACCTTAAGAAACTACAGAGAGTTGTGAACGCAGACAAGATCAGACACAAGCCAACCTTCCACCCATTGACTGAATGTACATTTCTTTTTGCCTCAGAAAGCCAGCCAACACCATTAAAGACCCTCCCACCCCGGTTAAACTCTCCTCTTACCTCTTTCATCAGTCAGGAGATACAAAACCATAAACACACAGAGCACTATGTTCAAGACTAGCTTCTTCCCCTGTTATTTGAATTCTGAATGGACCGCTCAAATGTTAAACCTCATGTTGATCTTGCTTCTTGTGCACCTTCCCTGTAGCTGTACCTCTGTATCCCTCACTCTGTTCAATCACCCGGTGGCCTTTGTGTCTTTCCATGGAATATTCGCGGCACCGAAAGCAAAACAAGTTTCTTTCCCACAGTACAGAGGTAAATGTGAGAATATAATAATAAATTAAATCAAATCAGGATTTAGAAATAAAGGTAAACAACAGAGATGATGGAAGAGTAACCCTGTCTATCAGCAGAGCCTGTGGAATACCTTGTGAGACAAGACACATTACATGGTGTCTATAGCTGAACAATGCGAAATGCCTGAGGATGGCTTGCTCAATTTTGGGGAGGGGGGAGGCACGGGGGTTACTGACAATTTCAAAGGTACTGACATGGAATGTTGCACCACGGGAAAGTTGTTGAAATGGCAGAGATGCTGCAAAAACAAAAAGATACCCCGCACAGTTTGGGATAATTGCAGTCAGGATCATTGTTGGAGTCAATGGCTCTGGAGGAAGTATTGATTGAAAAGACAATGGTCCAGGTGGGAGTTGGAGAAGGCTTGGATTGAATTCCTATTTCTAGCAATTTCTGTTTTACCAGTGAACTTTTCCTGGAAATTCCCTGATATGCAGAGTTCACAGCATTTCCGAGTACCACCTTTTCTCTTTCATGGAACATGTTAACCCTGTAACCTCCCTATTTCCGTCTTCAATGCATCCCACTGCTCTGACATGGATTTACTTAAAAGTCTCTGCTCTCTGTTCACTCGGAGGGAAACTTTGGGAAATTTTCGAGGTCATTTGACAGAAAATGATTTGCTGCTCTCAGTGAGAGTGGGTCATGGTCACTGTGGGTTTAAGGAATGCTCAGGTTTGTTGGATATTTTACAGTTGAGTTGATAGCCACAGTCAGAAAGGAAAGTCATCCTCAGTGTGTAGCTCTGTACTCATTCAGGAAAAAAAACTACTTGCAGGTGGGACAGGAGAAGTGTATGAGAAATGTCATGAAAATTCCAATGTTTAACAAGTCCGAGGGAACTGGGTATTTATTTTTAATTCTATTTCGATCCTATATTTTGGAATCCGAGAATGTACACCTGACCGTTACACTTGTCTGTCCTCATAGGGACACCCTCCATCCACAAACAGCAGGCCCCACTGCAGGTTACAGCTTTGAACCGAGACATGGATGGAACGAGCTGTGAGAAGCAGTGGTGATGGTGGGTAAAATTAAAACATTTAAAAGGCATGGGTATATGAACAGGAAGGATTTAGAAGGATATGGGCCAAATGCTGGCAAATGGGATTAGGTTAATTTGCGATATCTGGTCAGGATGGAGGAGTTGACAAAGGGGCCGTTTCTGTGCTGCATGATTGTATAAGAAGAAAATTATTCCTCAAATCTTCATCACTCCCATAATTGGAAAGGTCAATCCGTGCTCCTCAATAGTTACCCAAGCCGACAGTGGATTCTGAGCATCCAACAGTCAGAGCTAACAGAATCTGAAACCCACACGGTGTAAAGGAGATTAACCAGCTCAAAACCCTTTTACTGTAGTGCTCCCTAAAGTAGGAAGGAGGAAATGTGCTGCTATCAATACAACTGCACAAACACAGATACACGCAGGAATGTGGGAACACTGGGTTTATGAGATCCACTGCACTGACTGACCAAGATCCATTGCAGTTCTATACTTGCTGACATTTCCAATAACTCCTTCCCTGAAGGTAGCCTCCAGTCTAAGGTGCGACTCAGGAGTTCATTACATTTGACTAAGGGTGATCATGTAGTAAAGCAATGAAACGACACAATATTTAAAACATAAAATGTAACTGTGTGATCTTGCAACAACGGAGTGGGTATAACATTGAATATTACACGCGAACGCAAATCACTTAATTAACAAGGAAAACCAGGGGAAATCTCATCCACAAATTGTAAATAATTATAAGCACTTACCAGGGACACCAATGATGGCAAGAACCATGTAGAAAACTTTCCTGGCTAATTGAATTGGCCGATGCATTTTCAATGGAGAGTGGTAATCCTTTCTTGTTGCACACAATCTGCAAGTATTAAACTCTGCGGTGTTACATTCTCTGCGTGTTTCCATTATATTCTGTGTGATCTCCACTGGGAGATTGGTGTTGCAGCTCTGATGATGACAACTTTATCATTCCCAGTTGGTAGAAGATGTTTATCACTGAAATTGGATTGTGACAGGGAAGGGATGACCTCATCGAGGGAAGAATCATCATTGGAAACTGTGTTAATTGTTGTTGGATGCATTCCTCCAATTTGTCAACTCTCTGGAGACAGTTTTTAATCAATCTGCTCAGAGATGTAACACTGCACCGATGGAAAAGACAGAACTTGAAGCCAGGGCCAGCGGCCCAGAGCTGGGGACACTGCCCCTTTACTAGTCCATTCACTGTACATCATGGAGCTCTGTACCAATGCAAATAGGAACTTCAAGGCCGGATCATATCACGTTAAGGATGTGTAGCCGCTGTCTCATTAGAAAACCCAGTAATTGTCGCCACTTTATGAACAGAGAGGCAGCCTGCTGTTGTAATAATGCTGCCTTCACATAAAGAGATTACATTGCTTTCTAGTGGATGGATGTGATTTTGTTTGCTGCATCAACCCTGTTTTCCTCTTCCTTAATGCACCGCTAACATCGAAATTTGCTTTCTAATTTGTGTTGGACTTTTGTCCAGTAGCTTGGTGTTGAGGGAATGTACCTCACATTGTCTCCGTGATGTCAGTCATGATCATTTATTGTATGAATCCCTGACATTAGCGAGCCCTCTACTGTAGCTCTACCATGGGCTGTCATTACTCATGTCTCAGATAATTCCCATATCCTAGATTACCTGTAGGAATGTAGTTGACCTGTCATTGTACCATGTCCGTCCCATCTCTGTGTTGGAGAAATTCAGGTCCCCTCATTGTCACCCTCCTGCCGGGCATGGATTTGCTTTTCCCAGTTGCTGACGCAATACCGTTCTGGTATAATCTAGTTCCAAACCAGGCTCAGACGCTACCTTTCATTAAATTTGCTCTAATTCCCGGTAATTCCCCATTTTATTTCCCTGAATTAACCAGACGATGCTAAAAAAGGAGACTGCAAATGTCAGTGTTGGACAGATTGTGGCACAAATCCTATTTCCTCATTGACAATTGGTTTCTTTGCCAGGCATCACCAGTCCGTCCTTACCTTTACCATGACCAATGTAACCTGTCAGTTTCCCTTGTTGAACACACTGTCAGAGAGAGCCAGGGACTTGGAGACAGATGACAGCACGGAAAGCAGCCACACGGCGTTTCGGGTTTGTCTCAGTGAAGCCCCATCAACGCTGTGCCTGAAGGATGCTTGAACCAGCTTAGATCGGAGGGTCTAACACTCTCCTCACTGAGTTTATCCAGATACGCAAATGCAGCACGATTCCTATCATCCATTTTATCCCCATCACAAACACTCTCTCCATCGATCAATCTTTTTTCCTTCAATGAAATTCTCCCAAAGTGAGCAAGGTACAACCTTCCCTGAGAAACCCATGCTGACTCTCCTGGATTTAGCACTCCCTGTTGAAATAACCATTTCGAGAATCTCTCAGAGTTTTGCCAGCTCTGGAAGTGTAACAGCAGCTGGTATCCCATTCTAAAATGTTTGGAAAACTTCTGACAGATGGATCTCATTGACTTCATCTCGGGGTTTTCCATTGAACATCACTTCAAAGGTGCCACCATGCGATGGCTGAGAACCGAACCCATACCAACTGCTTGGAAGGCAGCCATGCTGCCCACTAAACCCCCATCCCCTGCCAGCTGGGTGCTCGCTATTCTCAAACACACTTAACAACACCGACATCATCACCAATTGAATTGGGGCTGAAATAAAAACAGAAATAGCTGGCGAAACGGTCCTGCTGAGTTTCTCCAACAATCTCCATGTTGGGGTTCAGCTCTCCAGGATCTGCAGGACTGTGTTTGTAATCCCAGAGACGTTGACCCACGGAAGGGGATATTGGGTCAGGTGACGGTCTACCTCATTCATTGGGGCAGATGTCAAGGAGCATCTTAAACCGGAGAGGGATCGGGGGGAATTGGAGCCGTTTAGAGAGAGAGTACAGAAGGTAAGACAGCTCAGCTCAAAGCACGGCACTTAATGCTGCCCCGATTAAAATATTGAAGATGGCAGAGGGGCAGATGAGCTGAGACAGGGTGGGAGCTGGGCGATATTGATGATGTGGAAGGACAGTGTGTGCATCTGATAACATTCTGTCAGTCTGACTAATAGCAGTCATTCCTGGCACTGGATTCACTGAGGGGTCAAGGGTCAGTGAACAGAGCGGACTGTCCCTGTAAAACTGGTTGGAAACAGAGTGGCTGAAACAGAGGGTGAGAAACAATGTGCGAGAAACAGAGGGGCTGAAACAGAGGTGCTGGATTTTGGGAAAGCAAATCTTATCAGGACTTATACACTTAATGATAAGTTCCTAGGGAGTGCTGCTGAACAATAAGACCTTGGAGTGCAGGGTTCATAGCTCCTTGAAAGTGGCGTCACAGATAGATAGGATAGTGAAGAAGACATTTGGTATGCTTTCCTTTATTAGAACATCGAACATAGAACAGTACAGCACAGAACAGGCCCTTCAGCCCACGATGTGCTGACCACTGATCCTCATGTATGCACCCTCAAATTTCTGTGGCCGTATGCATGTCCAGTAGTCTCCTAAATGTCCCCAATGACCTTACTTCCACAACTGCTGCTGACAACGCATTCCATGCTCTCACAACTCTCTGTGTAACGAACCCGGCTCTGACATCCCCTCGATACTTTCCTCCAACCAGCTTAAAACTATGACCCCTCACGTTAGTCATTTCTGCCCTGGGAAATAATCTCTGGCTATCGACTTTATCTATGCCTCTCATTATCTTGTATACCTCAATTAGGTCCCCTCTCCTCCTCCTTTTCTCCAATGAAAAAAGTCCAAGCTCAGTCAACCTCTCTTCATAAGATAAGCCCTCCAGTCCAGGCAGCATCTTGGTAAACCTCCTCTGAACCCTCCCCAAAACATCCACATCTTTCCTATAATAGGGTGACCAGAACTGGACACAGTATTCCAAGTGCGGTCTAACCAAAGTTTTATAGAGCTGCAACAAGATCTCACAACTCTTAAACTCAATCCCCCTGTTAATGAAAGCCAAAACACCATATGCTTTCTTAACAACCCTGTCCACTTGGGTGGCCATTTTAAGGGATCTATGTATCTGAACACCAAGATACCTCTGTTCCTCCATACTGCCAAGAATCCTATCCTTAATCCTGTACTCAGCTTTCAAATTCGACCTTCCAAGATGCATCACCTCACATTTATCCAGGTTGAACTCCATCTGCCACCTCTCAGCCCATCTCTGCATCCTGTCAATGTCCCGCTGCAGCCTACAACAGCCCGCTATACTGTCAACAACACCTCCAACCTTTGTGTCATCGGCAAACTTGCTGACCCATCCTTCAATCCCCTCATCCAAGTCATTAATAAAAATTACAAACAGTAGAGGCCCAAGGGCAGAGCCCTGTGGAACACCACTCACCACAGACTTCCAGGCAGAATATTTTCCTTCTACTACCAGTCGCTGTCTTCTGTTGGCCAGCCAATTCTGTATCCAGACAGCTAAGTTCCCCTATATCCCATTCCTCCTGACCTTCTGAATGAGCCTACCATGGGGAACCTTATCAAATGCCTTGCTGATGTCCATATACACCACATCCACAGCTCAACCCTCATCAACTTTTCTAGTCACATCCTCAAAGAACTCGATGAGATTTGTGAGGCATGACCTGCCCCTCACAAAGCCGTGTTGACTGCATTTAATCAAGCCCTGCTCTTCCAGATGGTCATAAATCCTATCCCTCAGAATCCTTTCTAACACCTTGCAGACGACAGACGTGAGACTTACTGGTCTGTAATTGCCTATTTCCATTCTTGAAGAGAGGAATTACATTTGCCTCTCTCCAGTCCTCAGGTACGACCCCAGTGGAGAGCGAGGATGCAAAGATCTTTGCAAGTGGCGAAGCAATTGCATTTCTCGTTTCCCAAAGCAGCCGAGGACAAATCTGGTCCGGGCCTGGCGACTTGTCAATCTTAATGTTTGACAAAATTTTCAGCACATCAGCTTCCTCTCTCTCTATCCATTCCAGCATGCACACCTGCTCTTCAAAGGTTTCATTCACTACAAAGTTTGTTTCTTTCGTAAAGACAGAAGCAAAAAACTTATTTAGGGCTTCCCCTACCTCCTCAGACTCCACACACAAATTCCCTATGCTATCCCTGATCGGCCCTACTCTTTCTTTGACCATTCTCTTATTCCTCACATAAGTGTAAAATGCCTTTGTGTTCTCCCTAATCCGTACCTGCTCCTGGCTCTCCTCAGACCATTTTTGAGCTCCTTCCTCACCTGCCTGTAATCCTCTAGAGCTGAGCTTGACCCTCGCTTCCTCCACCTTATGTAAACTACCTTCTTCCTTTTGACAAGAAGCTCCATCGCCCTCGTCATCCAAGGTTCCTTTATCTTACCCCTTCTTGTCTGTCTCAGAGGGACTTGCAACAACTGTTCCTTAAACAATCTCCACATGTCTATAGTACCTTTACCATGGAACAATTGCTCCCAGTCCATGCTTCCTAACTCATGTCTAATCGCATCATAGTTTCCTCTTCCCCAATTAAATATCCTCCCATTTTGCCTAATCCTCTCCTTCTCCATAGCTATGTGGAATGTGAGGCACTTGTGGTCACTATCAACAAAATGCTCTCCCACCACAAGATCTGATACCTGCCCTGGCTCGTTTCCGAGCACCAAGTCTAGAATGGCCTCTCCCCTCGTCAGCCTGTCAACGTACTGAGTTAGGAAACCCTCCTGAACACATCTTACAAAAACAGCTCTATTCAAATCTTCTGCTCGAAGGAGGTTCCAATCAATATTGGGAAAGTTAAAGTCACCCATTACAACAACCCTACTACGTCCACACTTTTCCAAAATCTGCCGACCTATGCTTTCTTCCATCTCCGTGCTGCTATTGGGGGGCCTGTAGTAAACCCCTAACGAGGTGACTGCTCCCTTGCTGTTCCCTAATTTCCCCCATACTGACTCGGTAGGCAGGTCTTCCTCGACAATGGGAGCTTCTGTAGCTGTGATACCCTCTCTGATTAGTAGTGCTACACCCCCTCCTCTTTTTCCCCCCTCCCTATTCTTTTTAAATGCTCTAAACCCTGGAACATCCAGCAACCATTCCTGCCCCTGAGAAACCCATGTCTCTGTTATGGCCACAACATCATAGCACCAGGTACTGATCCATGCTCTAAGTTCATCACTTTTATTTCTGATACTCCTTGTGTTAAAGCAAACACACTTTAACTGATACCTTGGTTCCTTGCCAGGAAAATCCTTCCCACTAGCTGGTCTACCTCTTGCTATTGCCTCATCTGCATCAACTCTCAACTCCGGTATATAGCTCAGGTTCCCACCCCCCTGCCATACTAGTTTAAACCCTCTCGAACTACTCGAGCAAACCTTCCACCCAGGACATTGGTCCCCTTCCAGTTCAGATGCAACGCGTCCTTCTTGTACAGGTCCCTCCTTCCCCAGAAGACATCCCAATTATCTACATATCTGAAGCCCTCCCTCCTACACCAGCTGCACAGCCACGTATTAAACTGCGCCCTCTCCCTGTTCCTCACCTCGCTATCTCGTGGCACTGGTAGTAAACTAGAGAACTCTACTCTGTTCGTCCTGCTTTGCAGCTTCCATCCTAACTCCCTGAAATCACTTTTTATATCCTCGATCCTTTTCCTGGCTATATCATTAGTGCCAATATGAAACACGATTTCAGGCTGTTCGCCCTCTGCTTTTAGAACCTTATACCACGATCGGAGACGTCCCGGACTTACTGTGTTCCTATCTCCCTGACACCATCACACTTACTGCGTCACTATCACCTTGTTCCCCTCACACTTACTGCGTCACTATCACCCTGATCCCCTCACACTTACCCTTTCACTCTCTCCCTGACCACATCACACTTACTGCGTCACTATCACCCTGACCCCCTCACACTTACTGCGTCACTATCATCATGATACCCTCACACTTACTCCTTCACTATCTCCCTGACCCCCTCACACTTATTGCGTCACTATCACCCTGACCCCACACACTTACTGCATCACTATCATCCTGACCCCTCAAACTTACTGCGTCACTATCACCCTGACACCATCACACTTACTGCGTCACTATCACCCTGATCCCATTACACTTACTGCATCACTATCACCCTGATCCCATCACACTTACTGCGTCACTATCACCCTGATCCCATTACACTTACTGCATCACTATCACCCTGATCCCATCACACTTACTGCGTCACTATCACCCTGATCCCATTACACTTACTGCATCACTATCACCCTGATCCCATCACACTTACTGCGTCACTATCACCCTGATCCCATCACACTTACTGCGTCACTAACTCCCTGATCCCATCACACTTACTGCGCCACTATCACCCTGATCGCCTCACATTTACTGCGTCACTATATCCCTGACCCCCTTACACTTACTGCGGCACAATCTCCCTGACCACTGCACACTTTCTGCGTCACTATCACCCTGATCCCATCACACTTACTGCGTCACTATCACCTTGACCCCTCACACTTACTGCCTCACTATCTCCCTGACTCCATCACACTTACTGCGTCACTATTTCCCTGATCCCCTCACAATTAGTGCATCACTGTCACCCTGATCCCCTCACACTCACTGCGTCACTATCACCCTGATCCCCTCACACTTACTGCATCACTACCTCCCTGACCCCTCACACTTACTGCGTCACTATCTCCCGGACTCCTCACAATTCCTGCATCAGTATCACCCTGACACCCTCACACTTACCGTGTCACTATCACCCTGATCCCCTCACATTTACTGCGTCACTATCTCCCTGATTCCTCACACTCACTGGGTCACTATCACCATGACCCCATCACACTGACTGTGTCACTATCACACTGACCCCCTCACACTTACTGCGTCACTTTCACCCTGATCGCCTCTCACTTACTGTGTAACATCACCCTGACCCCATCACATTTATTGCGTCACCATCTTCCTGACCCCTCACACTTACTGCGTCACTATCACTCTGACCCCCTCACACTTACTGCGTCACTATCTCCCTGACGCCCTTACACTTACTGCGTCACCATCACCATGACCCCCTCACATTTACGGCATCACGATCTCCCTGACCTCCTCACACTTACTGCATCACGATCTCCCTGACACCCTCACACTTACTGCGTCACTATTCCCATGACCCCCTCACACTGACTGTGTCACTATCACACTGACCCCCTCACACTTCACTGCGGCATTATCTCCCTGATTCTCTCACACTTACTGCCTCACTATCTCCCTGACTCCATCACACTTACTGCGTCTCTATCTCCCTGATCCCCTCACAATTAGTGCATCACTATCACCCTGATCCCCTCACATTTACTGCATCACTACCTCCCTGACCCCTCACACTTACTGCGTCACTATCTCCCGGACCCCTCACAATTCCTGCATCAGTATCACCCTGACACCCTCACACTTACCGTGTCACTATCACCCTGATCCCCTCACATTTACTGCGTCACTATCTCCCTGATTCCTCACACTCACTGGGTCACTATCACCATGACCCCATCACACTGACTGTGTCACTATCACACTGACCCCATCACACTTACTGCGTCATTTTCACCCTGACCCCATCACATTTATTGCGTCACCATCTTCCTGACCCCTCACACTTACTGCGTCACTATCACTCTGACCCCCTCACACTTACTGCGTCACTATCTCCCTGACCCATCACACTCACGGTGTCACTATCACCATGACCCCATCACGCTTACTGCATCATGATCACCCTGACACATTCACACTTACTGCGTCACTATCACCCTGACCCTATCACACTTACTGCATCACTATCACCCTGACCCCCCACACTCAATGCATCACTATCACCCTGACCTCCTCACATTTACTGTGAAACTATCTCCCTGATCCCCTCACACTTACTGCATCACCAATCCCTGAACCCCTCACACTTACTGCGTCACAATCTCCCTGATCCCCTCACACTCACTGCATCACTGTCACACTGATCCCCTCACACTTACTGTGTCACTATCACCCTGATCCCATCACACTTACTGGGTCACTGTACCCCATTCCCCTCACACTTACTGCGTCACTATCTCCCTGATCCCCTCACACTTACTGCATCACCAATCCCTGAACCCCTCACACTTACTGCGTCACAATCTCCCTGATCCCCTCACACTCACTGCATCACTATCACACTGATCCCCTCACACTTACTGTGTCACTATCACCCTGATCCCATCACACTTACTGGGTCACTGTACCCCATTCCCCTCACACTTACTGCGTCACTATCTCCCTGATCCCCTCACACTTACTGCGTCACTATCATCCTGACCCTTCACACTCAATGCATCACTATCACCCTGATCCCCTCACACTTACTCTGACACTGTCTCCCTGATCCCCTCACACTTACTGCATCACCATCTCCCTGAAAATCTCATACTTACTGCGTCACCATCTTCCTGACCCCTCACACTTTCTGCGTCAATATCACCCTGATACATTCACACTCATTGCTTCATTCTCACCTAACCACCTCATACTTACTGTGTAACTATCTCCCCGACCTCTCACGCTTACTGTATCACTATCACCCTGACCCCCTCACAATTACTGCGTCACTATCTCACTGACTCCTCAAATTCACTGCGTCACCATCACCATGACCCCTTCACACTTACAGAATCACTATCACCCTGACCCCATCACACTTACTGCTTCACTATCACCCTGAGCCCATCACACTTACTGCATCACTATCACCCTGAACCCCTCACGCTTACTACGTAACTATCTCCCTGACCCCTCACACTTACTGCGTCACTATCAATCTGACCCCATCACACTTACAGCGTCAACATCACCCTGACCCCCTCACACTTACTGCATCACTATCACCCTGACCCCATCACACATACTGCGTCACTATCACCCTGACTCCATCACACTTACTGCGTCACTATCACCCTGACACCCTCACACTTACCGTGTCACTATCACGCTGATCCCCTCACACTTACTGCGTCACTATCTCCCTGGTCCCAACACCCTTACTGTGTCACTATCACGCTGATCCCATCACACTTACTGCGTCACTATCTCCCTGATCCCATCACACTTACTGCGTCACTATCACCCTGAGCCCATCACACTTACTGCGTCACTATCACCCTGATCCCATCACTCTTACTGCATCACTACCTCCCTGACCCCTCACCCTTACTGCGTAACTATCTCCCTGATCCCATCACACTTACTGCGTCACTATCCCTCCGACCCTTCACAATTACTGCATTACTATCACCCTGATCCCCTCACACTTACTGCGTCACTATCTCCCTGATCCTATCACCCTTACTGTGTCTTTATCACCCTGATCCCATCACCCTTACTGCGTAACTATCTCCCTCACCCCTCACACTTACTGCATCACTATCACTCTGACTCCCTCACACTTACTGCATCACTATCACCCTGACCCCCTCACACTTACTGCGTAACTATCTCCCTGACCCCTCAAACCCACTGCGTCACGATCACCATGACCCCTTCACACTTACTGCATCACTATCACCCTGACCCCATCACTCTTACTGCGTCAATATCACCCTGACCCCATCACACTTAGTGCATCACTATCTCCCGGACCCCTCACACTTCCTGCATCACTATCACCCTGACCCCATCACATTTATCGCGGCACTATCACCATGACCCAATCACACTTACTGCGTCACTATCACCCTGACCCCCTCACACTTACTGCGTAACTATCTCCCTGACCCCTCAAACCCACTGCGTCACGATCACCATGACCCCTTCACACTTACTGCATCACTATCACCCTGACCCCATCACTCTTACTGCGTCACTATCACCCTGACCCCATCACACTTAGTGCATCACTATCTCCCGGACCCCTCACACTTCCTGCGTCACTATCACCCTGATCCCATCACATTTATCGCGGCACTATCACCATGACCCAATCACACTTACTGCGTCACTATCACCCTGACCCCATCACACTTACCGTGTCACTATCACCCTGATCCCCTCATACTTACTGCGTCACTACTTCCCTGATCCCATCACCCTTACTGTGTCACTATCACCCTGATCCCAACACAATTACTGTGTCACTATCTTCCTGATCACCTCACACTTACTGCATCACTATCACCCAAACTCATTCACACTTACTGTGTCACTATCACCCTGATCCCATCACCCTTACTGTGTCACTATCAGCCTGACCCCATCACACTTAGTGCATCACTATCACACTGATCCCCTCACACTTACTGCGTCACTCTCACCCGGACCCCTTACACTTCCTGTGTCACTATCACCCTGACACCCTCACACTTACCGTGTCACTATCACCATGATCCCCTCACAATTACTGCGTCGCTATCTCCCTGATCCCATCACCCTTATTGTGCCACTATCACCATGACCCCATCACAATTACTGTGTCACTATCATCCTGACCCCATCACACTTACTGTGTCACTATCTCCCTGATCCCCTGACACTTACTGCGTCACTGTCACCCTGACCCCTCACACTTACTGCGTCACTATCTCCCTGACCCCTCACACTTACTGCGTCACTATCACCCTGACCCCATGACACTTACTGCATCACTAACACCCTGCCCCTCACACGTACTGTGTAACTATCTCCCTGACCCCTCACACTCACTATGTCACTATCTTGCTGACCCCTTTACACTTACTGCGTCACCATCTCCCTGACCCCTCACACTTACTGCGTCACAATCATTCTGACCCGCTCACACTTACTGCATCACTATCTCCCTGATCCCCTCACACTTACTGCGTCACTATCACCCTGACCCCTCACACTCACTGCGTCACGATCTCCCTGATCCGATCACACTAACTGCGCCACTATCTCCCTGCTCCCATCACACTTACTGCGTCACTATCACCCTGACACCTTCACAATTATTGCGTCACTATCACCTTGATCCCATCACTCTTACTGCACCATTATTTCCATGGCCCCTCACACTTACTGCGTCACTATCACTCTGACCACCGCACACCTACTGCATCACTATCACCTTAACCCCAACACACTTACTGCGTAACTATCTCCCTGACCCCTAACACTCACTGCGTCACTATCACCATGATGCCATCACACTTACTGTGTCACTATCACCCTGACCCTCTCACATTCACTGTGTCAATATCACCATTACCCCCTCACACTTACTGTATCACTATCGCCCTGATCCGCTCACACATACTGCGTCACTATCACCCTGAACCCATCAGACATACTGCGTCACTATCACCCTGATCCCCTCACACTTAGTGCGTCACTATCACCCTGACCCCTCACACTCAATGCATCGCGATCACCCTGATCCCCTCACACTTACTCTGACACTATCTTCCTGAACCCTTCACACTTACTGTGTCACCTTCTCACTGAACCCCTCACACTTACTACATCACTATCTACTGATCCCCTCACAATTCGTGCGTCACTATCTCCCTGATCCGCTCACACTTATTGCACCACCCTCCCTGACCCCCTCACACTTACTGCATCATTATCTCCCTAATCGCCTGACACTTACTGTGTCAATATCACCCGAACTCATTCACACTTACTGTGTCACTATCACCCTGATACCTTCACACTTCCTGCGACACTATCTCCCTGATACCCTAATACTTACTGCATCACTATCACCCTGACACCCTCACACTTACCGCGTCACTATCACCCTGATCCCATCACACTTACTGCACCACTATCTCCCTGATCGCCTCACACTTACTGCATCACCATCACCCTGACACCTTCACACTTACTGCATCACGTTCACCCTGAACCCCTCACACTTACTGCGTCACTATCTCTCTGAACGCCTCACACTTACTGCGTCACTATCACCCTGACTCCCTCACACTTATTGTGTCACTATCTCCCTGATCCCATCACCCTTACTGTGTCACTATCACCCTGACACCCTCACAGTTACCGTGTCACTATCACTCTGATCCCATCACACTTACTGCATCATTATCACCCTGACCCCTCACACTCAATGCATCACTATCACCCTGATCCCCTTACACTTACTGCATCACCTTCTCCCTGAACCCCTCACACTTACTGCGTCACTATACCCCTGACCCCATCACACTTATTGCGTGACTATCTTCCTGATCCCCTCACACTCACTGCATTACTATCTCCCTGATCCCGTCACCCTTACGTCATCACTATCACGCTGACCCCCTCACACTTACTATGTCACTATCACTCTGATCCCATCACACTTACTGTGTCACTATACCCCTGATCCCCTCACACTTTCTGCGTCACTATCTCACTGATCCCCTCACACTTACTGCGTCACTATCTCTCTGAACGCCTCACACTTACTGCGTCACTATCACCCTGACTCCCTCACCCTTACTGTGTCACTATCACCCTGACACCATCACACTTACCGTGTGACTATCACCCTGATCCCCTCACACTTACTTCGTCACTATCTCCATGATCCCATCACCCTCACTGTGTCACTATCACCCTGATCCCATCACAATTACTGCGTCACTATCTCCCAGATCACCTCACACTTACTGCGTCACTATCTCCCTGACCCCTCACACGTACAGCGTCACTATCACCCTGACCTCCTCACACTTACTCCGTAACTATCTCCCTGACCCCGCACACTTACTGCGTCACTATCACTCTGACCCCCTCACACTTACTGCGTCACTATCACCCTGACCCCATCACACTTAGTGCATCACTATCACACTGATCCCCTCACATTTACTGCGTCACTCTCACCCGGACCCCTCACACTTCCTGCGTCACTATCACTCTGACCCCCTCACACTTACTGCATCACTATCTCCCTGATCCCATCACACTTACTGCGTCACTATCTGCCTGACACCTCACACTTACTGCATTACTATCACCCTAACCTCCTCACACTTACTGTGTAACTATCTCCCTGACCCCTCACACTTACTGCGTCACTATCACTCTGACCCCCTCACACTTACTGCGACACTATCACCCTGACCCCATCACACTTACTGCATCACTATCACACTGATCCGCTCACACTTACTGCGTCACTATCTCACTGATCCCCTCACACTTACTGCGTCATTATCAATCTGACCCCCTCACACTTACTGCGTCACTATCTCCCTGATCCCATCACACTTACTGCGTTACTATCACCCTAACCTCCTCACACTTACTGTGTAACTATCTCCCTGACCCCTCACATTTACTGCATCACTATCACCCTGACCCCCTCACACTTACTGCGTCACTATCACCCTGACCCCATCACACTTTGTGCATCACTATCACACTGATCCCCTCACACTTACTGCGTCACTATCACCCGGACCCCTCACACGTCCTGCGTCACTATCACCGTGACACCCTCACACTTACCGTGTCACTATCACCCTGATCCCATCACACTTACTGCGTCACTATCTCCCTGATCCCATCACACTTACTGCGTTACTATCACCCTAACCTCCTCACACTTACTGTGTAACTATCTCCCTGACCCCTCACATTTACTGCATCACTATCACCCTGACCCCCTCACACTTACTGCGTCACTATCACCCTGACCCCATCACACTTTGTGCATCACTATCACACTGATCCCCTCACACTTACTGCGTCACTATCACCCGGACCCCTCACACGTCCTGCGTCACTATCACCGTGACACCCTCACACTTACCGTGTCACTATCTCCCTGATCCCATCACACTTACTGCGTCATTATCTCCCTGACCCCTCACACTTACTGCATTACTATCACCCTAACCTCCTCACACTTACTGTGTAACTATCTCCCTGACCCCTCACACTTACTGCGTCACTATCACTCTGACCCCCTCACACTTACTGCGACACTATCACCCTGACCCCATCACACTTTGTGCATCACTATCACACTGATCCGCTCACACTTACTGCGTCACTATCTCACTGATCCCCTCACACTTACTGCGTCACTATCTCCCTGACCCCTCACACTTACTGCGTTACTATCACCCTAACCTCCTCACACTTACTGTGTAACTATCTCCCTGACCCCTCACATTTACTGCATCACTATCACCCTGACCCCCTCACACTTACTGCATCACTATCACCCTGACCCCATCACACTTTGTGCATCACTATCACACTGATCCCCTCACACTTACTGCGTCACTCTCACCCGGACCCCTCACACTTCCTGCGTCACTATCACCGTGACACCCTCACACTTACCGTGTCACTATCACTCTGATCCCATCACACTTACTGCATCATTATCACCCTGACCCCTCACACTCAATGCATCACTATCACCCTGATCCCCTTACACTTACTGCATCACCTTCTCCCTGAACCCCTCACACTTACTGCGTCACTATACCCCTGACCCCATCACACTTATTGCGTGACTATCTTCCTGATCCCCTCACACTCACTGCATTACTATCTCCCTGATCCCGTCACCCTTACGTCATCACTATCACGCTGACCCCCTCACACTTACTATGTCACTATCACTCTGATCCCATCACACTTACTGTGTCACTATACCCCTGATCCCCTCACACTTTCTGCATCACTATCTCACTGATCCCCTCACACTTACTGCGTCACTATCTCTCTGAACGCCTCACACTTACTGCGTCACTATCACCCTGACTCGCTCACCCTTACTGTGTCACTATCACCCTGACACCATCACACTTACCGTGTGACTATCACCCTGATCCCCTCACACTTACTTCGTCACTATCTCCATGATCCCATCACCCTCACTGTGTCACTATCACCCTGATCCCATCACAATTACTGCGTCACTATCTCCCAGATCACCTCACACTTACTGCGTCACTATCTCCCTGACCCCTCACACGTACAGCGTCACTATCACCCTGACCTCCTCACACTTACTCCGTAACTATCTCCCTGACCCCGCACACTTACTGCGTCACTATTACTCTGACCCCCTCACACTTACTGCGTCACTATCACCCTGACCCCATCACACTTAGTGCATCACTATCACACTGATCCCCTCACATTTACTGCGTCACTCTCACCCGGACCCCTCACACTTCCTGCGTCACTATCACTCTGACCCCCTCACACTTACTGCATCACTATCTCCCTGATCCCATCACACTTACTGCGTCACTATCTGCCTGACACCTCACACTTACTGCATTACTATCACCCTAACCTCCTCACACTTACTGTGTAACTATCTCCCTGACCCCTCACACTTACTGCGTCACTATCACTCTGACCCCCTCACACTTACTGCGACACTATCACCCTGACCCCATCACACTTACTGCATCACTATCACACTGATCCGCTCACACTTACTGCGTCACTATCTCACTGATCCCCTCACACTTACTGCGTCATTATCAATCTGACCCCCTCACACTTACTGCGTCACTATCTCCCTGATCCCATCACACTTACTGCGTCACTATCTCCCTGACCCCTCACACTTACTGCGTTACTATCACCCTAACCTCCTCACACTTACTGTGTAACTATCTCCCTGACCCCTCACATTTACTGCATCACTATCACCCTGACCCCCTCACACTTACTGCGTCACTATCACCCTGACCCCATCACACTTTGTGCATCACTATCACACTGATCCCCTCACACTTACTGCGTCACTATCACCCGGACCCCTCACACGTCCTGCGTCACTATCACCGTGACACCCTCACACTTACCGTGTCACTATCTCCCTGATCCCATCACACTTACTGCGTCACTATCTCCCTGACCCCTCACACTTACTGCATTACTATCACCCTAACCTCCTCACACTTACTGTGTAACTATCTCCCTGACCCCTCACACTTACTGCGTCACTATCACTCTGACCCCCTCACACTTACTGCGACACTATCACCCTGACCCCATCACACTTTGTGCATCACTATCACACTGATCCGCTCACACTTACTGCGTCACTATCTCACTGATCCCCTCACACTTACTGCGTCACTATCTCCCTGACCCCTCACACTTACTGCGTTACTATCACCCTAACCTCCTCACACTTACTGTGTAACTATCTCCCTGACCCCTCACATTTACTGCATCACTATCACCCTGACCCCTCACACTTACTGCATCACTATCACCCTGACCCCATCACACTTTGTGCATCACTATCACACTGATCCCCTCACACTTACTGCGTCACTCTCACCCGGACCCCTCACACTTCCTGCGTCACTATCACCGTGACACCCTCACACTTACCGTGTCACTATCATCCTGATCCCCTCACATTTACTGCGTCACTATCACCCTGACCTCCTCACACTTACTGCGTAACTATCTCCCTGACCCCATCACACTCACTGCGTCACTATCACCATGACCCCATAACAATTACTATGTCACTACAATCCTGACCCTGTCACATTTACTGCATCACTATCTCCCTGATCCCTCACATTTACTGCGTCAATATCACCCTGACACACTCACACTTACCGTGTCACTATCACTCTGATCCCATCACACTTAGTGCATCATTATCACCCTGACCCCTCACACACAATGCATCACTATCACCCTGACCCCATCACACTTACTGCATCACCCTTTCCCTGAACTCCTCACACTTACTGCAGCATTATCTCCCTGATCCCCTCACACTTACTGTGTCACTATACCCCTGATCCCCTCACACTTACTGTGTCACTATCTCACTGATCCCCTCACACTTACTGCGTAACTATCTCCCTGACCCCTCACACTTACTGCATCACTATCAGCCTGACCCCCTCACACTTACTGCGTAACTATCTCCCTGACCCCTCAAACCCACTGGGTCACGATCACCATGACCCCTTCACTCTTACTGCGTCACTATCACCCTGACCCCATCACACTTAGTGCATCACTATCACCCTGATCCCCTCACACTTACTGCATCACTATCTCCCGGACCCCTCACACTTCCTGTGTCACTATCACCCTGACACCCACACACTTACCGTGTCACTATCACCCTGATCCCCTCACACTTACTGCGTCACTACTTCCCTGATCCCATCACCCTTAAGGTGTCACTATCACGCTGATCCCATCACACTTACTGCATCAGTACTTCCCTGACCCCTCACAATTACTGCGTCACTATCACCCTAACCCTATTACACTTACTGCGTCACTAACACCCTGCCCCTCACACTTACTGTGTAACTATCTCTGTGACCCCTCACACTCACTATGTCACTATCTCGCTGACCCCTTTACACTTACTGCGTCACCATCTCCCTGACCCCTCACACTTACTGCGTCACAATCATTCTGACCCCCTCACACTTACTGCGTCACTATCTCCCTGATCCCCTTTACACTTACTGCATCACCATCACCCTGACCCCTCACACTCACTGCGTCACTATCTCCCTGATCCCCTCATACTTACTGCATCACTATCACCCTGACCCCTCACACTCACTGCGCCATTATCTCCCTGATCCCATCACACTTACTGCGTCACTATCACCCTGACACCTTCACAATTATTGCGTCACTATCACCCTGATCCCATCACTCTTACTGCATCATTATTTCCATGGCCCCTCACACTTACTGCGTCACTATCACTCTGACCACCGCACACCTACTGCATCACTATCACCTTAACCCCATCACACTTACTGCGTAACTATCTCCCTGACCCCTAACACTCACTGCGTCACTATCACCATGATGCCATCACACTTCCTGCATCACGATCACCCTGACAACTTCACACCTACTGCGTCACTATCTCCCTGATCCCATCACACTTACTGTGTCACTATCACCCTGACCCTCTCACATTCACTGCGTCAATATCACCATTACTCCCTCACACTTACTGTGTCACTATCACCCTGATCCCATCAGACATACTGCGTCACTATCACCCTGATCCCCTCACACTTACTCTGACACTATCTCCCTGAACCCCTCACACTTACTGCATCACCTTCTCCCTGAATCCCTCACACTTAGTACATCACTATCTACTGATCCCCTCACAATTAGTGCGTCACTATCTCCCTGATCCGCTCACACTTATTGCAGCAGCCTCCCTGACCCCCTCACCCTTACTGCATCATTATCTCCCTGATCGCCTGACACTTACTGTGTCACTATCACCCTGATACTTTCGCAATTAGTGCGTCACTATCTCCCTGACCCCTCACACTTACTGCGCCACTATCACCCTGACACCCTCACATTTACTGCGTCACTATCTCCCTGAACGCCTCACACTTACTGCGTCACTATCACCCCGACTCCCTCACACTTACTGCGTCACTATCACACTGACACCCTCAAACTTACTGCGTCACTATCACCCTGATCCAATAACACTTTCTGCGTCACGATCTGCCTGATCGCCACAAACTTACTGCGTCACTGTCACTCTGACCCCCTCACCCTTACTGTGTCACTATCACCCTGATACCTTTGCAATTAGTGCGTCACTATCTCCCTGACCCCTCACACTTACTGCGTAACTATCTCCCTGACCCCTCAAATTCACTGCATCACTATCACCATGCCCCCTTCACACTTACTGCATCACTATCACCCTGACCCCATCACACTTACTGCGTCATTATCACCCTGATCCCCTCACACTTACTGCGTCACTGCTTCCCTGATCCCATCACCCTTACTGTGTCACTATCACGCTGATCCCCTCACACTTACTATCACCCTGATCCCCTCACACTTACTGTGTCTCTATCACCCTGATCCCAACTGACATACTGCGTCACTATCTCCCTGAACCTGTCACCCTTACTGCGTCACTAACGCGCTGACACCCTCACACGTATTGTGTCACTATCACCCTGACCCCAACACACTTACTGCTTCACTATATCCCTGTTCCCCTCACACTTACTGCATCACTATCTCCCTGATCGCCTCACACTTACTGTGTCACTATCACCCTGATCCCATCACACTTACTGCGTCACTATCACCCTGAACCCTCACACTCAATACATCACTATCACGGTGATCCCCTCACATTTACTGTGTCACTATCACACTATCGTGTCACTATCTCTCTGACCCCATCACACTTACTGCGTCACAATCTCCCTGATCCCTTCACCCTTACCTTGTCACTATCACCCTGATACCTTCGCACTTAGTGCATCACTATCTCCCTGACCCCTCACACCTACTGCGTAACTATCTCCCTGACCCCTCAAATTCACTGCATCACTATCACCATGCCCCCTTCACACTTACTGCATCACTATCACCCTGACCCCATCACACTTACTGCGTCATTATCACCCTGATCCCCTCACACTTACTGCGTCACTGCTTCCCTGATCCCATCACCCTTACTGTGTCACTATCACGCTGATCCCCTCACACTTACTATCACCCTGATCCCCTCACACTTACTGTGTCACTATCACGCTGATCCCCTCACACTTACTATCACCCTGATCCCCTCACACTTACTGTGTCACTATCACGCTGATCCCCTCACACTTACTATCACCCTGATCCCCTCACACTTACTGTGTCTCTATCACCCTGATCCCAACTGACATACTGCGTCACTATCTCCCTGAACCTGTCACCCTTACTGCATCACTAACGCGCTGACACCCTCACACGTATTGTGTCACTATCACCCTGACCCCATCACACTTACTGCTTCACTATATCCCTGTTCCCCTCACACTTACTGCATCACTATCTCCCTGATCGCCTCACACTTACTGTGCCACTATCTCCCGGACCCCTCACACTTCCTGCGTCACTATCACCCTGACACCCTCACACTTACCGTGTCACTATCAACCTGATCCCCTCACACTTACTGTGTCACTATCTCCCTGATCCTATCACATTTACTGCGTCACTATCACCCTGATCGCATCGCTCTTACTGCATCACTATCACCCTGACATATTAAAATTACTGCGTCACTATCTCCCTGATCTCATCACACTTACTGTGTCACTATCAACCTGATACCTTCACACTTACTGCATCACACTCACCTGACCTCCTCACACTTACTGTGTAACTATCTCCCTGACCCCTCACACTTACTGCGTCACTGTCTCCTGGACCCCTCACACTGCGTCACTATCACCCTGACACCCACACACTTACTGCGTCACTACTTCCCTGATCCCATCACCCTTACTGTGTGACTATCACGCTGATCCCCTCACACTTACTGTGTCACATTCACCCTGATCCCCTCACTCTTACTGCATCACTATCACCCTGATCCCATCCGACATACTGCGTCACTATCTCCCTGATCCCGTCACCCTTATTGCGTCACTATCGCGCTGACCCCCTCACACTTATTGTGTCACTATCACCCTGACCCCATCACACTTACTGCTTCACTATACCCCTGTTCCCCTCACACTTACTGCGTTACTATCTCGCTGATGCCATCACCCTTAGTGTGTCACTATCACCCTGATCCCATCACACTTACTGCATCACTATATCCCTGATCCCCGCACACTTACTGCGTCACTATCTCCCTGATCCCATCACGCTTCGTGTGTCACTATCATCCTTATCCCATCACACTTACTGCATCACTATCACTCTGACCCCCTCACTCTTACTGTGTCACTATCTCCCTCATCCCATCACACTTACTGTGTCACTATCACCCTGATCCCATCAAACTTACTGCGTCACTATCACCCTGACCCCTCACACTCAATGCATCACTATCACGGTGATCTCCTCACATTTACTGTGTCACTATCACACTATCCCCTCACATTTACTGCATCACTATCTCTCTGACCCCATCACACTTACTGCGTCACAATCTCCCTGATCCCCTCACACTCAATGCATCATTAACACCCTGATCCCCTCACACTTATTGTGACACTATCTCCCCTATCCCATCACACTTACTGCATCACCTTCTCCCTGAACCCCTCACACTTACTGCGGCATTATCTTCCTGATCCCCTCCCACTTTCGGCGTCTCTATCTCCCTGAACCCCTCACACTAACTGCGTCACAATCTCCCTGATTCCCTCACACTTACTGTGTGACTATCTTCCTGATCCCCTCACAATTTGTGCATAATTTCACCCTGATCCCCTCACACTCACTGCGTCACTACCACCATAATCCGCTCACACTCACTGCATTACTATCTCCCTGATCCCGTCACTCTTACTGCATCACTATCACGCTGACCCCCTCACACATACTGTGTCACTATCACCCTGACCCCATCACAATTACTGCGTCACTATACCACTGTTCCCCTCACACTTACTGCTTCACTATCTCCCTCAACGCCTCACACTTACTGCGTCACTATCGCCATGACACCCTCACACTTAGTGCGTCACTATCACCCTGATCCCATCACACTTCATGCGTCACTATCTCCCGGATCTCCACACACTCACTGCGTCACTATCACCCTGACTCCCAAACACTTACTGCATCACTATCACCCCAATACCCTCACACTTCCTGCGTCATTATCACCCTGACACCCTCACACTTACCGTGTCACTATCATCCTGATCCCCTCACATTTTCTGCGTCACTGTCTCCCTGATCCCATCACCCTTACTGTGTCACTTTCACCCTGACCCCATCTCACTGTTTCACTATCACCCTGATCCCATCGCACTTACTGCGTCACTATCTCCCTTACCTCCTCACACTTAATGTATCACTATCTCCCTGACACCTCACACTTATTGCATCACTATCACTCTGACCCCTTCACACTTACTATGTCACTATCACCCTGACCCCCTCACACTTACTGCCTCATTATCTCCCTGACCCCTCAAACCCACTGCGTCACTATCACCCTGACACCTTCACACTTACTACATAACCATCTCCCTGACCCCTCACACTTACTGTGTCACTATCACTCTGAACCCCTCACACTTACTGCGTCTCTATCACCCTGACCCCTCACACTCACTGTGTCAGTATCTCTGTGATCCCATCACACTCACTGCCTCACTATCACCATGACCTCCTCACACTTACTGCGTCACTATCTCTGTGATCCCATCACACTCACTGCCTCACTATCACCATGACCTCCTCACACTTACTGCGTCACTATCTCTGTGATCCCATCACACTCACTGCCTCACTATCACCATGACCCCCTCACACTTACTGCGTCACTATCTCCCAGATCCCATCAAACTGACTGCATCACTATCACCCTGATCCCCTCACACTTACTGCGTCACTATCTCCCTGATCACATCACACTCACTGCGTCACTATCACTCTGACCCCCTCACACTTACTGCGTCACTATCACCATGTGCCCATCACTCCTTCTGCATCACTATCTCCCTGACCCCATCACACTTACTGCGTCACTATCAATCTGACCCCCTCACACTTACTGCGTCACTATCACCCTGATGCCCTCACACTTGCTGCGTCACGATCATCCTGTTCCCATCACACTTGCTGTGTCACTATCACCCTGACCACCTCACACTTACTGCGTCACCTTCTCCCTGACCCAAACACACTTACTGCGTCACTATCACCCTGCCCCTCACACTTACTGTGTAATTATCTCCCTGACCCCTCTCACTCACCGTGTCACTATCACCCTGACCCCATCAGACTTACTGCGTCACTATCTCCCTGATCCTCTCTCACTTACTGCGTCACCTTCTCCCTGAATCCCTCACATTTACTGCATCACTATCTTCCTGAGTCCCTCACACTTACTGCGTCTCTACTTCCCTGATCCCATCACATTCACTGCATTACTATCTCCCTGATCAAATCACACTTACTGTGTCACTATCACTCTGATCCCCTCACACTCACTGCATTGCTATCTCCCCGTTCCCCTCACACTCACTGCGTAACTATCACCCTGACCCCCTCACACTTAATGCGTCACTATCACCCTGACCCCCTCACACTTACTGCATCACTATCACCCTGACGCCCTCACACTTACTGCGTCACTATCTCCCTGATCCCCTCACACTTATTGCATCACTATCTCCTTGAACGCCTCACACTTACTGCGTCACTATTACCCTGACCCCCTCACACTTACTGCGGCACTATCACACTGACACCCTCAAACGTACTGCGTCACTATCACACTGATCCCATCACACTTCCTACGTCACTATCACCCTGATCACCACACACTTACTGCGTCACCCTCACCTTGACTCATTCACACTTACTGCATCACTATCACCCCGATAACATCACACTTCCTGCATTACTATAACCCGAACACCATCACACATACCGCATCACTATCTCCCTGACCCCCTCACACTATCTGTGTCACTATCCCCCTGATACCTTCACACTTACTGCGTCACTATCTCCCTGACCCTTCACATTTACTGCGCCACTATCACCCTGACACTCTCACACTTACCGTGTCACTATCTCCCTGATCCCCTCACACTTACTGTCACTATTACCCAGATCCCATCACACTCAACTCGTCACTATCTCCCTGATCCCATGACACTTACTGCGTCACTATCTCCCGGACCACTCACCCTTACTGTGTCACTATCACCCTGACACCCTCACACTAACCGTGTCACTATCACCCTGATCCCCTCACACTTACTGCGTCACTATCTCCCTGATCCCATTCACCCTTACTGTGTCACTATCACCCTGATCTCATCACACTTACTGCATCACTATCACCCTAACCCCATCATATTTACTGCGTAACTATCTCCCTGACCCCTCACGCTCACTGTGTCACTATCACACTGACCCCATCACACTTACTGCATCACTATCACCCTGATCCCCTCACACTTATAGAGTCACTATCACCCTGATCCCATCACACTTACTGCGTCACTATCACCCTAACCACATCACACTTAATGCGTAACTATCTCGCTGACCCCTCACACTCATTGCGTCACTATCTCCTTGATCCCCTCACACTTAGTGCGTCACTATCTCCCTGACCCCCTCACAAATACTACGTCACTATCACCCTGACCCCTTCACACTCACTGCATTACTATCTCCCCGTTCACCTCACACTCACTGCGTCACTATCACCCTGACCCCCTACACACTTACTGCGTCACCATCTCCCTGACCCCCTCACACTTACTGCGTCACTATCTCCCTGATCCCCTCACACTTACTGCGTCACCATTACCCTGACTCCATCACGCTTACTGCGTCACTATCGCACTGACACCCTCAAACTTACTGCGTCACCATCTCCCTTATCGCCACACACTTACTGCGTCACTATCACCTTGACTCATTCAGACTTACTGTGTCACTATCACCCCGATAAACTCATATTTCCTGATTACTATCACCCTGACACCATCACACATACCGCGTCACTATCTCCCTGACCCCCTCACACTAACTGTGTCACTATCACCCTGATACCATCACACTTACTGCGTCACTATCTCCCAGATCCCATCAAACTGATTGCATCACGATCACCCTGACCCCCTCACATTCACTGCGACAATATCACCATTACCCCCTCACACTTACTGTGTCACTATCACCCTGATCCCCTCACACTTACTGCGTCACTATCACCCTGATCCCCTCACACTTACTGCGTCACTATCACCCTGATCTCATCAGACATACTGCATCACTATCACCCTGAACCCCTCACACTTACTGCGTCACTATCACCCTAACCCCATCATACTTTCTGCGTAACTGTCTCCCTGACCCCTCACACTCACTGTGTCACTATCACCATGACCCCATCACACTTACTGCATCACTATCACCCTGATCCCCTCACACTAATGGAGTCACTATCACCTGATCCCATCACACTTACTGCGTCACTATCACCCTAACCCCATCACACTTCCTGCATCACTATCACTCTGATCCCCTCACACTAATGGAGTCACTATCACCTGATCCCATCACACTTACTGCATCACTATCACCCTAACCCCATCACACTTAATGCGTAACTATCTTGCTGACCCCTCACACTCACTGCGTCATTATCACCATGATCCCATCACACCTACTGCATCACTATCACCCTGAACCCCTCACACTTACTGCATCACTATCACCCTAACCCCATCATAATTTCTGCGCAACTGTCTCCCTGACCCCTCACACTCACTGTGTCACTATCACCATGACCCCATCACACTTACTGCATCACTATCACCCTGATCCCCTCACACTAATGGAGTCACTATCACCTGATCCCATCACACTTACTGCGTCACTATCACCCTAACCCCATCACACTTCCTGCATCACTATCACCCTGATCCCCTCACACTAATGGAGTCACTATCACCTGATCCCATCACACTTACTGCGTCACTATCACCCTAACCCCATCACACTTCCTGCATCACTATCACCCTGATCCCCTCACACTAATGGAGTCACTATCACCTGATCCCATCACACTTACTGCATCACTATCACCCTAACCCCATCACACTTAATGCGTAACTATCTCGCTGACCCCTCACACTCACTGCGTCACTATCACTCTGACCCCATCACACCTACTGCATCACTATCACCCTGACCCCATCACACTCACTGCATTACTATCTCCCCATTCCCCTCACACTCACTGCGTCACTATCACCCTGACCCCCTCACACTTACTGCGTCACTATCTCCTTGATCGCCTCACACTTAGTGCGTCACTATTTCCCTGACCCCCTCACACATACTACGTCACTATCACCCTGACGCCCTCACACTTACTGCATCACTATCACCCTGACCCCCTCACACTTACTGCGTCACTATCTCCCTGATCTCCTAACACTTATTGCGTCACTATCTCCCTGAACGCCTCACACTTACTGCGTCACTATTACCCTGACTCTCTCACACTTACTGCGTCACTATCACACTGATGCCCTCAAACTTACTGCGTCACTATCAATCTGATACCTTCACACTTACTGCGTCACTATTAACCTGCCCCCTCACACTTACTGTGTAATTATCTCCCTGACCCCTCTCATTCACCGTGTCACTATCAACCTGACCCCATCACATTTACTGCGTCACTATCTCCCTGATCCTCTCTCACTTACTGCGTCACCTTCTCCCTGAATCCCTCACACTTACTGCGTCACTATCTTCCTGAGTCCCTCACACTTACTGCGTCTCTACTTCCCTGATCCCATCACACTCACTGCATTACTATCTCCCTGATCAAATCACACTTACTGTGTAACTATCACCCTGACCCCCTCACACTTACTGCGTCACTATCTCCTTGATCCCCTCACACTTAGTGCATCACCATCACCCTGACCCCCTCACACATACTACGTCACTATCTCCATGATCCCGTCACACTTAATGCGTCACTATCTCTCTGAGCCCCTCACAAATACTTCAACACTATCACCCTGACCCCCTCACACTTACTGCGTTACTATCACCCTGACCCCCTCACACTTACTGCGTCACTATCTCCCTGATCCCCTCACACTTAGTGCGTCACAATCTCCCTGAACGCCTCACACTTACTGCGTCACTATCACACTGACACCCTCAAACGTACTGCGTCACGATCACACTGATCCCATCACACTTCCTACGTCACTATCACCCTGATCACCACACACTTACTGCGTCACACTCACCTTGACTCATTCACACTTACTGCGTCACTATCACCCCGATAACATCACACTTCCTGCATTACTATAACCCGAACACCATCACACATACCGCATCACTATCTCCCTGACCCCCTCACACTATCTGTGTCACTATCCCCCTGACACCATCACACATACCGCGTCACTATCTCCCTGACCCCCTCACACTAACTGTGTCACTATCACCCTGATACCATCACACTTACTGCGTCACTATCTCCCAGATCCCATCAAACTAATTGCATCACGATCACCCTGACCCCCTCACATTCACTGCGACAATATCACCATTACCCCCTCACACTTACTGTGTCACTATCACCCTGATCCCCTCACACTTACTGCGTCACTATCACCCTGATCCCCTCACACTTACTGCGTCACTATCACCCTGATCTCATCAGACATACTGCATCACTATCACCCTGAACCCCTCACACTTACTGCGTCACTATCACCCTAACCCCATCATACTTTCTGCGTAACTGTCTCCCTGACCCCTCACACTCACTGTGTCACTATCACCATGACCCCATCACACTTACTGCATCACTATCACCCTGATCCCCTCACACTAATGGAGTCACTATCACCTGATCCCATCACACTTACTGCGTCACTATCACCCTAACCCCATCACACTTCCTGCATCACTATCACCCTGATCCCCTCACACTAATGGAGTCACTATCACCTGATCCCATCACACTTACTGCATCACTATCACCCTAACCCCATCACACTTCCTACATCACTATCACCCTGATCCCCTCACACTAATGGAGTCACTATCACCTGATCCCATCACACTTACTGCATCACTATCACCCTAACCCCATCACACTTAATGCGTAACTATCTCGCTGACCCCTCACACTCACTGCGTCACTATCACTCTGACCCCATCACACCTACTGCATCACTATCACCCTGACCCCATCACACTCACTGCATTACTATCTCCCCATTCCCCTCACACTCACTGTGTCACTATCACCCTGACCCCCTCACACTTACTGCGTCACTATCTCATTGATCGCCTCACACTTAGTGCGTCACTATTTCCCTGACCCCCTCACACATACTACGTCACTATCACCCTGACGCCCTCACACTTACTGCATCACTATCACCCTGACCCCCTCACACTTACTGCGTCACTATCTCCCTGATCTCCTAACACTTATTGCGTCACTATCTCCCTGAACGCCTCACACTTACTGCGTCACTATTACCCTGACTCTCTCACACTTACTGCGTCACTATCACACTGATGCCCTCAAACTTACTGCGTCACTATCAATCTGATACCTTCACACTTACTGCGTCACTATTAACCTGCCCCCTCACACTTACTGTGTAATTATCTCCCTGACCCCTCTCATTCACCGTGTCACTATCAACCTGACCCCATCACACTTACTGCGTCACCTTCTCCCTGAATCCCTCACACTTACTGCGTCACTATCTTCCTGAGTCCCTCACACTTACTGCGTCTCTACTTCCCTGATCCCATCACACTCACTGCATTACTATCTCCCTGATCAAATCACACTTACTGTGTAACTATCACCCTGACCCCCTCACACTTACTGCGTCACTATCTCCTTGATCCCCTCACACTTAGTGCATCACCATCACCCTGACCCCCTCACACATACTACGTCACTATCTCCATGATCCCGTCACACTTAATGCGTCACTATCTCTCTGAGCCCCTCACAAATACTTCAACACTATCACCCTGACCCCCTCACACTTACTGCGTCACTATCACCCTGACCCCCTCACACTTACTGCGTCACTATCTCCCTGATCCCCTCACACTTAGTGCGTCACAATCTCCCTGAACGCCTCACACTTACTGCGTCACTATCACACTGACACCCTCAAACGTACTGCGTCACGATCACACTGATCCCATCACACTTCCTACGTCACTATCACCCTGATCACCACACACTTACTGCGTCACACTCACCTTGACTCATTCACACTTACTGCGTCACTATCACCCCGATAACATCACACTTCCTGCATTACTATGACCCGAACACCATCACACATACCGCATCACTATCTCCCTGACCCCCTCACACTATCTGTGTCACTATCCCCCTGACACCATCACACATACCGCGTCACTATCTCCCTGACCCCCTCACACTAACTGTGTCACTATCACCCTGATACCATCACACTTACTGTGTCACTATCTCCCAGATCCCATCAAACTGATTGCATCACGATCACCCTGACCCCCTCACATTCACTGCGACAATATCACCATTACCCCCTCACACTTACTGTGTCACTATCACCCTGATCCCCTCACACTTACTGCGTCACTATCACCCTGATCCCCTCACACTTACAGCGTCACTATCACCCTGATCTCATCAGACATACTGCATCACTATCACCCTGAACCCCTCACACTTACTGCATCACTATCACCCTAACCCCATCATAATTTCTGCGCAACTGTCTCCCTGACCCCTCACACTCACTGTGTCACTATCACCATGACCCCATCACACTTACTGCATCACTATCACCCTGATCCCCTCACACTAATGGAGTCACTATCACCTGATCCCATCACACTTACTGCGTCACTATCACCCTAACCCCATCACACTTCCTGCATCACTATCACCCTGATCCCCTCACACTAATGGAGTCACTATCACCTGATCCCATCACACTTACTGCATCACTATCACCCTAACCCCATCACACTTAATGCGTAACTATCTCGCTGACCCCTCACACTCACTGCGTCACTATCACTCTGACCCCATCACACCTACTGCATCACTATCACCCTGACCCCATCACACTCACTGCATTACTATCTCCCCATTCCCCTCACACTCACTGCGTCACTATCACCCTGACCCCCTCACACTTACTGCGTCACTATCTCCTTGATCGCCTCACACTTAGTGCGTCACTATTTCCCTGACCCCCTCACACATACTACGTCACTATCACCCTGACGCCCTCACACTTACTGCGTCACTATCTCCCTGATCTCCTAACACTTATTGCGTCACTATCTCCCTGAACGCCTCACACTTACTGCGTCACTATTACCCTGACTCTCTCACACTTACTGCGTCACTATCACACTGATGCCCTCAAACTTACTGCGTCACTATCAATCTGATACCTTCACACTTACTGCGTCACTATTAACCTGCCCCCTCACACTTACTGTGTAATTATCTCCCTGACCCCTCTCATTCACCGTGTCACTATCAACCTGACCCCATCACACTTACTGCGTCACCTTCTCCCTGAATCCCTCACACTTACTGCGTCTCTACTTCCCTGATCCCATCACACTCATTGCATTACTATCTCCCTGATCAAATCACACTTACTGTGTAACTATCACCCTGACCCCCTCACACTTACTGCGTCACTATCTCCTTGATCCCCTCACACTTAGTGCATCACCATCACCCTGACCCCCTCACACATACTACGTCACTATCTCCATGATCCCGTCACACTTAATGCGTCACTATCTCTCTGAGCCCCTCACAAATACTTCAACACTATCACCCTGACCCCCTCACACTTACTGCGTCACTATCACCCTGACCCCCTCACACTTACTGCGTCACTATCTCCCTGATCCCCTCACACTTAGTGCGTCACAATCTCCCTGAACGCCTCACACTTACTGTGTCACTATCACACTGACACCCTCAAACGTACTGCGTCACGATCACACTGATCCCATCACACTTCCTACGTCACTATCACCCTGATCACCACACACTTACTGCGTCACACTCACCTTGACTCATTCACACTTACTGCGTCACTATCACCCCGATAACCTCACATTTCCTGCATTACTATCCCCTCACAATTAGTGCGTCACTATCACCCTGCTCCCCTCACACTTACTGCGACACTATCACCCTGATCCCCTCACACTTATTGCGTCACTATCTCCCGGATCACTCACCATTACTGCGTCACTATCACCCTGACACTCTCACACTTACCGTGTCACTATCACCCTGATCCCCTCACACTTACTGTGTCACTATCTCCCTGATCCCATTCACCCTTACTGTGTCACTATCCCCCTGATCCCCTCACACTTACTGCGTCACTATCTCCTGGACCACTCACCATTACTGCGTCACTATCACCCTGACACCCTCACACTTACCGTGTCACTATCACCCTGATCCCCTCACACTTACTGCGTCACTATCTCCCTGATCCCATTCACCCTTACTGTGTCACTATCCCCCTGATCCCATCACACTTACTGCGTAACTATCTCTGTGACCCCTCACACTCAGTGTGTCACTATCACCCTGATCCCATCACACTCACTGTGTCACTATCACCCTGATCCCCTCACACTCACTGCATTGCTATCTTCCCGTTCCCCTCACACTCACTACATCACTGTCACCCTGACCCCCTCACACTTACTGCGTCACTATCTCCAGGGTCCCCTCACACTTACTGTGTCACTATCACCCTGAACCCCTCACACTTACTGCGTCACTATCTCCCTGATCCCCTCACACTTAGTGCATCACTATCTCCCTGATCCCCTCACACTTACTGCGTCACTATTACCCTGACTCCCTCACACTTACTGTGTCACTATCACACTGACACCCTCAAACCTACTGCGTCACTATCTCACTGATCACCACACACTTACTGCGTCACTATCACCCCGATAACCACACACTTCCTGCATTACTATCACCCTAACACCATCACACATACCGAGTCACTATCTCCCTGACCCCCTCACACTAATTGTGTCACTATCACCCTGATACCTTCACACTTACTGCGTCACTATCTCCCTGACCCCTCAAACTTACAGCATCACTAACACCATGACCCCTCACATTTACTGCGCCACTATCACCCTGACACTCTCACACTTACCGTGTCACTATCTCCCTGATCCCCTCACACATACTGCATCACTATCTCCCTGATCCCATCACCCTTACTCCGTCACTATCACCCTAGCCCCTTCAGACTTACTGCGTAACAATCTTGCTAACCCCTCACACTCACTGCGTCACTATCACCCTGACCCCATCACACTCACTGCGTCACTATCACCCTGATCCCCTCACACTCACTGCCTTACTATCTCCCCGTTCCCCTCACACTCACTGCGTCACTATCACCCTGATCCCCTCACACTCACTGCATTGCTATCTCCCCGTTCCCCTCACACTCACTGCGTCACTATCACCCTGACCCCCTCACACTTACTGCGTCACTATCTCCAGGGTCCCCTCACACTTAGTGCGTCGCTATCCCCCTGAGCCCCTCACACATACTACATCACTATTACCCTGATCCCCTCACACTTACCGTGTCACTATCAACCTGACCCCCTCACACTTACTGTGTCACTATCTCCCTGATATCCTCACACTTAGTGCGTCACTATCTCCCTGACGGCCTCACACTTACTGCGTCACTATTACCCTGTCTCCCTCACACTTACTGTGTCACTATCTCCCTGACACCCTCAAACGTACTGCCTCACTATCACACTGATCCCATCACACTTCCTGCGTCACGATCTCCCTGATCACCACACACTTACTGCGTCACTATCACCTTGACTCATTCACACTTACTGCGTCACTATCACCCCGATAACCACACACTTCCTGCATTACTATCACCCTAACACCATCACACATACCGCGTCACTATCTCCCTGACCCCCTCACACTAACCGTGTCACTATCTCCCTGATCCCCTCACACATACTGCGTCACTGTCTCCCTGATCCCATCGCCCTTACTGCGTCACTATCACCCTAACACCATCACACTTACTGCGTAACTATCTTGCAGACCCCTCACACTAACTGCGTCACTATCACCCTGACCCCATCACACTCACTGCGTCACTATCACCCCGATAACCTCACACTCACTGCATTACTATCTTGCCGTTCCCCTCACACTTACTGCGTCACTATTACCCTGACCCCCTCACACTAACTGCGTCACTATCACCCTAACCCCATCACACTCACTACGTCACTATCACCCTGATCCCCTCACACACTGCATTGCTATCTCGCCGTTCCCCTCACACTTACTGCATCACTATCACCCTGACCCCATCACTCTTACTGCATCACTATCTCCCGGACCCCATACACTAACTGCTTCATTATCACGCTGACCCCCTCATACTTACTGCGTCACTATTACCCTGACCCCCTCACACTTACTGCATAACTTCCTTCCTGACCCCTCAAACTCACTGCATCACTACCACCGTGACCCCTTCAGACTTACTGCATCACTATCACCCTGACCCCATCACACTCACTGCGTCACTATCACCCTGATCCCCTCGCACTCACTGCATTGCTATCTCCCCGTTCCCCTCACACTCACCGCGTCACTATCACCCTGACCCTCTCACACTTACTGCGTCACTATATCCAGGGTCCCCTCACACTTAGTGCGTCACTATCCCCCTGACCCCCTCACACTTACTGCGTCACTATCTCCCTGAAGGCCTCACACTTACTGCGTCACTATTACCCTGACTCCCTCACACTTACTGTGTCACTATCATACTGACACTCTCAAACGTACTGCGTCACTATCACACTGATCCCATCACACTTCCTGCATCACTATCTCCCTGATCGCCACACACTTACTGCGTCACTATCACCTTGACTCATTCACACTTACTGCGTCACTATCACCCAGATAAACTCACACTTCCTGCATTACTATCACCCTAACACCATCATACATACCACGTCACTATCTCCCTGACCACCTCACACTCACTGCGTCACTATCACCCTGACCCCATCACACTCACTGCGTCACTATCACCCCGTTCCCCTCACACTCACTGCGTCACTATCACCCCGTTCCCCTCACACTCACTGCGTCACTATCACCCTGACCCCCTCATACTTACTGCATCACTATCTCAGGGTCCCCTCACACTTAGTGCGTCACAATCACCCAGACCCCCTCACACATACTACATCACTATCACCCTGACCCCCTCACACTTACTGTGTCACTATCACCCTGACCCCCTCACACTTATTGAGTCACTATCTCCCTGATCCCCTCACACTTAGTGCGTCACTATCTCCCTGAAGGCCTCACACTTACTGCGTCACTATTACCCTGACTCCCTCACACTTACTGTGTTACTATCACACTGACACCCTCAAACCTACTGCGTCACTATCACACTGATCCAATCACACTTCCTGTGTCACGATGTCCCTGATCACCACACACTTACTGCGTCACTATCACCTTGACTCATTCACACTTACTGCGTCACTATCACCCCGATAACCACACACTTCCTGCATTACTATCACCCTAACACCATCACACATACCGCGTCACTATCTCCCTGACCCCCTCACACTAACTGTGTCACAATCACCCTGATACCTTCACACTTACTGCGTCACTATATCCCTGACCCCTCACATTTACTGCGCCACTATCAACCTGACACTCTCACACTTACCATGTCACTATCTCCCTGATCCCCTCACACTAACGGTGTCACTATCACCTGATACCTTCACACTTACTGCGTCACTATCTCCCTGACCCCTCACATTTACTGCGCCACTATCACCCTGACACTCTCACACTTACCGTGTCACTATCTCCCTGATCCCCTCACACTTACTGTGTCACTATCTCCCTGATCCCATTCACCCTTACTGTGTCACTATCACCCTGATCCCATCACACTTACTGCGTAACTATCTCCCTGACCCCTCACACTCACTGTGTCACTATCACCATGACCCCATCACACTTACTGCATCACTATCACCCTGATACCCTCACACTCACTGCGTCACTATCACCCTGATCCCCTCACACTCACTGCGTCACTATCACCCTGATCCCCTCACACTCACTGCATTACTATCTCCCCGTTCCCCTCACACTCACTGCGTCACTATATCCCTGACCCCATCACACATACTACGTCATTATCACCCTGACCCCCTCACACTTACTGCGTCACTATCACCCTGACCCCCTCACACTTACTGCGTCACGATCTCGCTGATCCCCGAACACTTATTGCGTCACGATCTCCCTGAATGTGTCACACTTACTGCGTCACTATTACCCTGACTCCCTCACACTTACTGCATCACTATCACACTGACACCCTCAAACTTACTGCGTCACTATCATCCTGATCCCATCACACTTCCTGCATCACCTTCTCCCTGATCGCCACACACTTACTGCGTCACTATCACCTTGACTCATTCACACATACTGCGTCACTATCGCCCCAATAAACTCACACTTCCTGATTACTATCACCCTGACACCATCACACATACCGCGTCACTATCTCCATGACCCCCTCACACTACCTGTGTCACTATCACCCTGATACCTTCACACTTACTGCATCACTATCACCCTAATCCCATCACACTTACTGCGTAACTATCTCCCTGATCCCCTCACACTCACTGCGTCACTATCACCCTGACCCCATCACACTAACTGTGTCACTATCACCCCGATAACCTCACACTCACTGCATTACTATCTCGCTGTTCCCCTCACACTTACTGCGTCAATATCACCCTGCCCCCCTCACACTTACTGTGTCAATGTCACCCTGACCCCCTCACACATACTGCGTCACTATCTCCTTGATCCCCTCACACTTAGTGCGTCACTATCACCCTGACCCCCTCACACTTACTGCGTCACTATCACCCTGACCCCCTCACACTTACTGCGTTACTATCTCTCTGGTCCCCTCACACTTAGTGCGTCACTATCTCCCTGAAGGCCTCACACTTAGTGCGTCACTATTACCCTGACTCCCTCACACTTACTGTGTCACTATCACACTGACACCCTCAAACGTACTGCGTCACTATCTCACTGATCGCCACACACTTACTGCGTCACTATCACCCCGATAACCACACACTGCCTGCATTACTATCACCCTGATCCCATCACACATACCACGTCACTATCTCCCTGACCCCCTCACACTAACTGTGTCACTATCACCCTGATACCTTCACACTTACTGCGTCACTATCTCCCTGACCCCTCACATTTACTGCACCACTATCACCCTGACACTCTCACACTTACAGTGTCACTATCTCCCTGATCCCCCACACATACTGCGTCACTATCACCCTGATCCCATCACCATCACCCTAACCCCATCACACTTACTTTGTAACTATCTCGCTAACCCCTCACACTCACTGCGTCACTATCATCCTGACCCCATCACACTCACTGCTTCACTATCACCCTGATCCCCTCACACTCACTGCATTACTATCACCCCGTTCCCCTCACACTCACTGCATCACTATCACTCTGAACCCCTCACACTTACTGCGTCACTATCTTCCTGATCCCCTCGCACTTAGTGTGTCACTATCTTCCTGACCCCCTCACACATATTACATCACTATCACCCTGACCCCCTCACACTTACTGCGTCTCTATCACCCTGACCCCCTCACACTTACTGCGTCACTACATCCCTGATCCCCTCACACTTACTGTGTCACTATCTCCCTGAAAGCCTCACACTTACTGCTTCACTATCTCCCTGACCCCTCACATTTACTGCGCCACTATCACCCTGACACTCTCACTCTTACCGTGTCACTATCTCCCTGATCCCCTCACACTTACTGCGTCACTATCTCCAGGGTCCCCTCATACTTACTGCGTCACTATCTCCCTGATCCCCTTACACTTAGTGCGTCACTATCTCCCTGAAGGCCTCACACTTACTGCGTCACTATCACACTGACACCCTCAAACGTACTGCTTCACTATCTCCCTGACCCCTCAAACTTACTGCATCACTAACACCATGATCCATCACATTTACTGCGTCACTATCACCCTGACCCCATCACTCTTACTGCATCACTATCTCCCGGACCCCTTACACTAACTGCTTCATTATCACGCTGACCCCTCATACTAACTGCGTCACTATTACCCTTACACCCTCACACTTACTGCATAATGTTCTTCCTGACCCCTCAAACTCACTGCGTCACTACCATCGTGACCCTTTCAGACTTCCTGCATGACTATCACCCTGACCCCATCACACTCACTGCGTCACTATCACCCTGATCCCCTCACACTCACTGCATTGCTTTCTCCCCGTTCCCCTCACACTCATTGCGTCACTATCACCCTGACCCTCTCACACTTACTGCGTCACTATCTCCAGGGTCCCCTCACACTTAGTGCGTCACTATCACCCTGACCCCCTCACACATACTACATCACTATCACCCTGACCCCCTCACACTTGCTGTGTCACTATCACCCTGACCCCCTCACACTTACTAAGTCACTATCTCCCTGATCCCCTCACACTTACTGCGTCACTATCTCCCTGAAGGCCTCACACTTACTGCGTCACTATTACCCTGACTCCCTCACACTTACTGTGTCACTATCACACTGACACCCTCAAACGTACTGCCTCACTATCACACTGATCCCATCACACTTCCTGCGTCACTATCTCCCTTATCGCCACACACTTACTGCGTCACTATCACCTTGACTCATTCACACTTACTGCGTCACTATCACTCCGATAACCACACACTTCCTGCATTACTATCACCCTAACACCATCATACATACCACGTCACTATCTCCCTGACCCCCTCACACTAACTGTGTCACTATCACCCTGATACCTTCACACTTACTGCGTCACGATCTCCCTGACCCCTCACATTTACTGCACCACTATCACCCTGACACTCTCACACTTACTGTGTCACTATCTCCCTGATCCCCTCACACTAACGGTGTCACCATCACCCTAATACCTTCACACTTACTGCGTCACTATCACCCTAACCCCATCACACTTACTGCGTAACTATCTCCCTGATCCCCTCACACTCACTGCGTCACTATCACCCTGACCCCATCACACTAACTGTGTCACTATCACCCCGAAAACCTCACACTCACTGCATTACTATCTCGCCGTTCCCCTCACACTTACTGCGTCAATATCACCCTGCCCCCCTCACACTTACTGTGTCAATGTCACCCTGACCCCCTCACACATGCTGCGTCACTATCTCCTTGAGCCCCTCACACTTAGTGCGTCACTATCACCCTGACCCCCTCACACTTACTGCGTCACTATCACCCCGATAACCTCACACTTACTGCGTTACTATCTCCCTGATCCCCTCACACTTAGTGCGTCACTATCTCCCTGAAGGCCTCACACTTACTGCGTCACTATTACCCTGACTCCCTCACACTTACTGTGTCACTATCACACTGACACCCTCAAACGTACTGCGTCACTATCTCACTGATCGCCACACACTTACTGCGTCACTATCACCTTGACTCATTCACACTTACTGCGTCACTATCACCCCAATAACCACACACTGCCTGCATTACCATCACTCTAACACCATCACACATACCACGTCACTATCTCCCTGACCCCCTCACACTAACTGTGTCACTATCACCCTGATACCTTCACACTTACTGCGTCACTATCTCCCTGACCCCTCACATTTACTGCACCACTATCACCCTGACACTCTCACACTTACAGTGTCACTATCTCCTGACCCCCTCACACTAACGGTGTCACTATCACCCTGATACCTTCACACTTACTGCGTCACTATCACCCTGACCCCTCACATTTACTGCGCCACTATCACCCTGACACTCTCACACTTACCGTGTCACTATCTCCCTGATCCCCTCACACATACTGCGTCACTATCTCCCTGATCCCATCACAATCATCCTGACCCCATCACACTCACTGCTTCACTATCACCCTGATCCCCTCACACTCACTGCATTACTATCACCCCGTTCCCCTCACACTCACTGCATCACTATCACTCTGAACCCCTCACACTTACTGCGTCACTATCACCCTGATCCCCTCACACTTAGTGCGTCACTATCTTCCTGACCCCCTCACACATACTACGTCACTATCACCCTGACCCCCTCACACTTACTGCGTCACTATATCCCTGATCCCCCCACACTAACTGTGTCACTATCTCCCTGAACGCCTCACACTTACTGCTTCACTATCTTCCTGACCCCTCACATTTACTGCGCCACTATCACCCTGACACTCTCACACTTACCGTGTCACTATCTCCCTGATCCCCTCACACTTACTGCGTCACTATCTCCAGGGTCCCCTCACACTTAGTGCGTCACTACCACCCTGGCCCCCTCACACATACTGCGTCACTATCACCCTGACACCCTCACACTTACTGCGTCACTATCTCCCTGATCCCCTTACACTTAGTGCGTCACTATCTCCCTGAAGGCCTCACACTTACTGCGTCACTATCACACTGACACCCTCAAACGTACTGCGTCACTATCTCCCTGTTCGCCACACGCTGACTGCGTCACTATCACCTTGACTCATTCACACTTACTGCGTCACTATCACCCCGATAACCTCACACTTCCTGCATTACTATCACCCTAACACCATCACACATAACGCGTCACTATCTCCCTGACACCCTCAAACGTACTGCGTCACTATCACACTGATCCCATCACACTTCCTGCGTCACTATCTCCCTGATCGCCACACACTTACTGCGTCACTATCACCCCGACAACCACACACTTCCTGCATTACTATCACCCTAACACCATCACACATACCGTGTCACTATCTCCCTGACCACCTCACACTAACTGTGTCACTATCACCCTGATACCTTCACACTTACTGCGTCACTATCTCTCTGACCCCTCACATTTACTGCGCCACTATCACCCTGACACTCTCACACTTGCCGTGTCACTATCTCCCTGATCCCCTCACACTAACGGTGTCACTATCACCCTGATCCCATCACCCTTACTGTCACTATTACCCTGATCCCATCACACTCACCTCGTCACTATCTCCCTGAACCCATCACACTTACTGCGTCACTATCACCCTAACCCCATCACACTTACTGCATAACTATCTCACTCACCCCTCACACTCACTGCGTCACTATCACCCTGACCCCATCACACTCACTGTGTCACTATCACCCCGATAACCTCACACTCACTGCATTACTATCTCCCCGTTCCTCTCACACTTACTGCGTCAATATCACCCTGCCCCCCTCACACTTACTGTGTCAATGTCACCCTGACTCCCTCACACTTACTGCATCACTATCACTCTGATCCCATCACACTTCCTGCGTCACGATCTCCCTGATCCACTCACATTTACTGCGTCACTATCACCCTGACCCCATCACACTTACTGCGTCATTGTCACCCTGACCCGCTCACACTTACTGCATCGATATCACCCTGAACCCTCACAATTAGTGTGTCGCTATCACCCTGAACCCATCACACTTACTGCATCACTATCACCCTGATCCCCATCACACTTACTGCGTCACTATCATGCTGATCCCATCCACTTAGTGCATCACGATCACCCTGACCCCATCACACTACTGCATCACTATCACCCTGATCCCATCACACATATTGCATCACTATCACCCTGACCCCCTCACACTTACTGAGTCACTATCTCCCTGATCCCCTCACACTTACAGCGTCACTATCTCCCTGAAGGCCTCACACTTACTGCGTCACTATTACCCTGACTCCCTCACACTTACTGTGTCACTATCACACTGACACCCTCAAACGTACTGCCTCACTATCACACTGATCCCATCAAACTTCCTGCGTCACTATCTCCCTGATCGCCACACACTTACTGCGTCACTATCACCTTGACTCATTCACACTTACTGCGTCACTATCACTCCGACAACCACACACTTCCTGCATTACTATCACCCTAACACCATCACACATACCGCGTCACTATCTCCCTGACACCCTCACACTAACTGTGTCACTATCACCCTGATACCTTCACACTTACTGCGTCACTATCTCCCTGACCCCTCACATTTACTGCGCCACTATCAACCTGACACTCTCACACTTAACATGTCACTATCTCCCTGATCCCCTCACACTAACGGTGTCACTATCACCCTGATACTTTCACACTCACTGCGTCACTATCTCCCTGACCCCTCACATTTACTGCGCCACTATCACCCTGACCCCATCACACTCACTGTGTCACTATCACCCCGATAACCTCACACTCACTGCATTACTATCTCACCGTTCCCCTCACACTTACTGCGTCAATATCACCCTGCCCTCCTCACACTTACTGTGCCAAAGTCACCCTGACTCCCTCACACTTACTGCGTCACTATCACACTGACACCTTCAAACTTACTGCATCACTATCACTCTGATCCCATCACACTTCCTGCGTCACGATCTCCCTGATCGCCACACACTTACTGCGTCACTATCACCCTGACCCCATCACACTTACTGCGTCATTGTCATCCTGACCCGCTCACACTTACTGCATCGATATCACCCTGAACCCTCACACTTAGTGTGTCGCTTTCACCCTGAACCCATCACACTGACTGCATATCTATCACCCAGATCCCCTCACACTTAATGCATCACAATCACCCTGACCCCATCACACTTACTGCATCACTATCATCCGGATCCACTCACACTTACTGCGTCACTATCACCCTGACCACATCACACTTACTGCGTCATTGTCACCCTGATCCCCTCTCACTTACTGCATCACCATCATCATGATGCACTCACACTTACTGCGTCACTATCTCCTTGACCCCATCACACTTACTGCGTCACTATCACCCTGACCCGCTCACACGTACTGCATTGCTATCACCCCTACCCTCACACTTAGTGCATCACTATCAGCCTGACCTCATCACACTTACTGCGTCACTATCACCCTGATCCCCTCTCACTTCCTGCATCACTATCATCCTGATCCACTCACTCTTACTGCATCACTATCACCCTGAACCCTCACACTTAGTGTGTCGCTATCAGCCTGAACCCATCACACTTACTGCGTCACTATCACCCTGACCCCATCACATTTACTGCGCCATTATCACCATGGCCCTCTCACACTTACTGAGTCATTGTCACCCTGACCCCATCACACTTACTGCATCACTATCACCCTGATCCCATCACACTTACTGGGTCACTATCACCCTGACCCCTCACACTTACTGCGTCAATATCACCCTGACCCCCCTCACACTTACTGTGTCAATATCACCCTGACCCCATCACACTTACTGTGTCACTATCATCCTGACCCCTCACAGTTACTGCATCACTATCACCCAGATCCCCTCACATTTCCTGCATCACTATATCACTGACCCCTTACACTTATTGCCCCATGATCTCCCTGACCCCCTCACACTTACTGCATCACTGACATCCTGACCCCATCACAATTACTGCGTCACTGTCTCCCTGACCCCCCCCCCGACACTTACTGAGTCGCAATCACACTGACCACCTCACACTTACTGCATCATTACCACCATGACCCCCTCGCACTTACAGTGTCACTATCATACTGATCCCCTCACACTTAATGCATCACGATCTCCCTGACACCCTCACACTTATTGCATCACTATCACCATGACCCCCTCACACTTACTGTGACACTACCACCCTGACCCCATCACACTTACTGCGTCAATATCACCCTGACCCCTCACACTTACTGTGTCACTATCATCCTGACCCCCTCACACTTACTGCATCACTATCCCCCAGATCCCCTCACATTTCCTGCATCACTATATCACTGACCCCTTACACTTATTGCCCCATGATCTTCCTGACCCCTACACACTTACTGTGTCACTATCACACTGATACTTTCACACTCACTGCGTCACTATCTCCCTGACCCCTCACATTTACTGCGCCACTATCACCCTGACCCCATCACACTCACTGTGTCACTATCACCCCGATAACCTCACACTCACTGCATTACTATCTCACCGTTCCCCTCACACTTACTGCGTCAATATCACCCTGCCCTCCTCACACTTACTGTGCCAAAGTCACCCTGACTCCCTCACACTTACTGCGTCACTATCACACTGACACCTTCAAACTTACTGCATCACTATCACTCTGATCCCATCACACTTCCTGCGTCACGATCTCCCTGATCGCCACACACTTACTGCGTCACTATCACCCTGACCCCATCACACTTACTGCGTCATTGTCATCCTGACCCGCTCACACTTACTGCATCGATATCACCCTGAACCCTCACACTTAGTGTGTCGCTTTCACCCTGAACCCATCACACTGACTGCATATCTATCACCCAGATCCCCTCACACTTAATGCATCACAATCACCCTGACCCCATCACACTTACTGCATCACTATCATCCGGATCCACTCACACTTACTGCGTCACTATCACCCTGACCACATCACACTTACTGCGTCATTGTCACCCTGATCCCCTCTCACTTACTGCATCACCATCATCATGATGCACTCACACTTACTGCGTCACTATCTCCTTGACCCCATCACACTTACTGCGTCACTATCACCCTGACCCGCTCACACGTACTGCATTGCTATCACCCCTACCCTCACACTTAGTGCATCACTATCAGCCTGACCTCATCACACTTACTGCGTCACTATCACCCTGATCCCCTCTCACTTCCTGCATCACTATCATCCTGATCCACTCACTCTTACTGCATCACTATCACCCTGAACCCTCACACTTAGTGTGTCGCTATCAGCCTGAACCCATCACACTTACTGCGTCACTATCACCCTGACCCCATCACATTTACTGCGCCATTATCACCATGGCCCTCTCACACTTACTGAGTCATTGTCACCCTGACCCCATCACACTTACTGCATCACTATCACCCTGATCCCATCACACTTACTGGGTCACTATCACCCTGACCCCTCACACTTACTGCGTCAATATCACCCTGACCCCCCTCACACTTACTGTGTCAATATCACCCTGACCCCATCACACTTACTGTGTCACTATCATCCTGACCCCTCACATTTACTGCATCACTATCACCCAGATCCCCTCACATTTCCTGCATCACTATATCACTGACCCCTTACACTTATTGCCCCATGATCTCCCTGACCCCCTCACACTTACTGCATCACTGACATCCTGACCCCATCACAATTACTGCGTCACTGTCTCCCTGACCCCCCCCCCGACACTTACTGAGTCGCAATCACACTGACCACCTCACACTTACTGCATCATTACCACCATGACCCCCTCGCACTTACAGTGTCACTATCATACTGATCCCCTCACACTTAATGCATCACGATCTCCCTGACACCCTCACACTTATTGCATCACTATCACCATGACCCCCTCACACTTACTGTGACACTACCACCCTGACCCCATCACACTTACTGCGTCAATATCACCCTGACCCCTCACACTTACTGTGTCACTATCATCCTGACCCCCTCACACTTACTGCATCACTATCCCCCAGATCCCCTCACATTTCCTGCATCACTATATCACTGACCCCTTACACTTATTGCCCCATGATCTTCCTGACCCCCTCACACTTACTGTGACACTACCACCCTGACCCCATCACACTTACTGCGTCAATATCACCCTGACCCCTCACACTTACTGTGTCACTATCATCCTGACCCCCTCACACTTACTGCATCACTATCCCCCAGATCCCCTCACATTTCCTGCATCACTATATCACTGACCCCTTACACTTATTGCCCCATGATCTTCCTGACCCCTACACACTTACTGTGTCACTATCACACTGATCCCCTCACACTTAATGTGACACTACCACCCTGACCCCCTCACACTTACTGCGTCACTATCAACCTGACCGCCTCATACTTCCTGCGTCACTATCACTCTGATCCATCACACTCACTGCGTCAAAATCACCCAGAGCCACTCACACTTATAGCATCATTATCACCATGACCTCTTCAGACTTACTGCGTCACTATTACTCTGACCCCATCACACTTACTGTGACACTACCACCCTGACCCCCTCACATTACTGCGTCACTATCAACCTGACCACCTCACACTTACTGTGTCACTATCACACTGACCCCCTCACACTTACTGCATCACTATCACCCTGACCCCATCACATATACTGCGTCACTATCACCCTGACCCCATCACACTTACTGCGTCATTATCACCATGACCCCCTCACATTTACTACGTCATTATCACCATGGCCCTCTCACACTTACTGAGTCACTGTCACCCTGACCCCATCACACTTACTGCGTCACTATCACCCTGATCCCATCACACTTACTGCATCACTATCACCCTAACCCTATCACATTTACTGCGTCATTATCACCATGGCCCTCTCACACTTACTGAGTCACTGTCACCCTGACCCCATCACACTTAATGCGTCACTATCACCCCTGCTCCCATCACACTTACTGCGCCACTATCACCCTGACCTCTCACACTGAAGGCATTACTATCACTCTGACCCCATCACACTTACTGCGTCAATATCACCCTGCCCCCCTCACACTTACTGTGTCAATATCACCCTGACCCCATCACACTTACTGTGTCACTATTATCCTGATCCCCTCACACTTACTGCGTCACTATCACCCTGACACAATCACACTTACTGAGTCACTATCACCCTGATCCCCTCACACTTACTGCATAACTACGACCCTGTTCCCCTCACACTTACTACATCACTATCACCCAGGTCCCCTTACATTTCCTGCGTCACTATATCCCTGACCCCTTACACTTATTGTGGCATAATCTCCCTGACCCCTGCACATTTACTGCGTCACTAACACCCTGACCCCATCACAATTACTGCGTCACTGTCTCCCTGACCCCATCACACTTACTGAGTCGCAATCACACTGACCCCCTCACACTTTCTGCATCATTATCACCATGACACCCTCACACTTACTGTGACACTACCAACCTAATCCCTCACACTTACTGCGTCACTATCACCCTGACCCCCTCACACTTCCTGCGTCACTATCACCCTGATCCCATCACACTCACTGCGTCAAAATCACCCAGAGCCACTCACACTTATTGCATCATTATCAGCATGACCTCCTCACACTTACTGTGTCACAATCACACTGACTCCCTCACACTTACTGCGTCACTATCACCCTGACCCCATCACACTTACTGCATCGCTAACAGTCTCACCCCATCACACTTGCTGCGTCATATCAAACTGACCCCATCACACTTTCTGCGTCACTATCAACCTGACCACCTCACACTTACTGTGTCACTATCACACTGACCCCCTCACACTTACTGCGTCACTATCACCCAGAACACATCACACATACTGCGTCATTATCACCATGACCCCCTCACATTTACTACGTCATTATCACCATGGCCATCTCACACTTATTGAGTCACTGTCACCCTGACCCCATCACACTTACTGCGTCACTATCACCCTGACGCCATCACACTTACTGCGTCATTGTCACCCTGAACCCTCACACTTAGTGTGTCGCTATCACCCTGAACCCATGACACTTACAGCATCACTATCACCCTGATCCCCTCACACTTAGTGCATCACTATCAACCTGACACCATCACACTTACTGCGTCACTATCACCCTGACCCCATCACACTTACTGCGTCATTGTCACCCTGACCCGCTCACACTTACTGCATCGATATCACCCTGAACCCTCACACTTAGTGTGTCGCTTTCACCCTGAACCCATCACACTGACTGCATCACTATCACCCTGATCCCCTCACACTTAAAGCATCACTATCACCCTGACACCATCACACTTACTGCGTCACTAAAACACTGACCCCATCAAAAGTACTGGGTCACTGTCTCCCTTACCACCTAACACGTACTGAGTCACTATCACCCTGATCCCGTCAAACTTACTGCATCACTATCTCCCTGATCCCCTCACAATTAGTGCGTCACTATCTCCTGGTTACCCTCACACTTACTGCGTCACTATCTCCCTGATTCCCTCACAATTAGTGCGTCACTGTCTCCTTGGTACCCTCACACTTACTGTGCCACTATCCCCTGAACCCCTCACACTTACTGTGTCACTATCACACTGACACCCTCAAACTTATTGTGTCACTATCATCCTGACCCCATCACACATCCAGCGTCACTATCTCCCTGATCGCTTCACACGTACTGCGTCACTATCACCCTAACTCATTCACACTTACTGCGTCACTATCTCCCTGATCCCATCACACTTACTGTGTCACTATCACCCTGATACCTTCACACTTACTGTGTCACTATCACCCTGACACCCTCACACTTACCATGTCACGGTCACCCTGATCCCGTCACACTTACTATGTCACTATCTCCCTGACCCCTCACACTTACTGTGACACTATCACCCTGACACCCTCACACTTACCGTGTCACTATCACCCTGATCCCATCACACTTACTGCGTCACTATCTCCCTGATCCCATCACACTTACTGCGTCACTATCACCCTGACCCCTCACACTCAATGCATCACTATCAGCCTGATACCCTCACACTTACTGTGACACTATCTCCCTGACCCCATCACACTTATTGAGTCACTATCACCCTGATCCTCTCACACCTACTGCGTCACTATTACCCTGACCCCCACACACTTACTGTGTCACTATCACTCTGATCCCCTCACGTTTACTGCGTCACTATATCCCTGACCCCCTCACGCTTACTGCGTCACTATCACCCTGACACCTGCACACTTACTGCGTCACTAACACCCTGACCCCATCACAATTACTGCGTCACTGTCTCCCTGACCCCCTCACACTTATTGAGTCGCAATCACACTGACCGCCTCACACTTACTCCGTCACTATCACCCTGATCCCCTCACACTTATGGTGTTATTGTCTCCCTGACCCCATCACACTTACTGCATCACTATCACCCTAATCCCATCACACTTACTGCGTCAATATCACCCTACCCCGCTCACACTTACTGCATCGCTATCACTCTGACCCCATCATACTTACTGAATCACTCTCCCCCTGACCTCATCACACTTACTGCATCACTATCACCCTGACCTCATCACACTTACTGCATCACTATCACCCTTACCACCTCACACTTAGTGTGTCACTATCACCCTGACCCCATCACACTTACTGAGTTACCATCTGCCTGACCCCATCACACTTACTGCATCACTATCACCCTGATCCCATCACACTTACTGCGTCACTATCACCCCGATTCCATCACACTTACTGCATCACTATCACCCTGACCCCATCACACTTACTGCATCACTATCACTCTGACCCCATCACACTTACTGCGTAACTATCACCCCGATTCCATCACACTTACTGCATCACTATCACCCTGACCCCATCACACATACTGCATCACTATCACCCTGACCACATCATACTTACTGCGTCACTGTCACCCTGATCCCCTCACCCATACTGTGGCACTATCACTATCATCATGACCCCATTACACTCACTGCGTCACTATCACCCTGACCACATCATACTTACTGCGTCACTGTCACCCTGATCCCCTCACCCATACTGGCACTATCACTCTGACCCCATCACACTCACTGCGTCACTATCACCCTGACCCCATCACACTTACTGCATCGCTGTCACTCTGACCCCATCACACCTGCTGCGACACTATCACTCTGACGCCATCACACTTACTGCATCACTATCACCTTGACCCCATCACACTTACTGCGTCAATATCACCCTGATCCCCTCAAACTTACTGTGTCACTATCCCCTGAACCCCTCACACTTACTGTGTCACTATCACACTGACTCCCTCACACTTACTGCATCACTATCACCCTGACCCCATCACACTTACTGCGTCACTATCACCCTGACCCCATCACACTTACTGCATCGCTAACAGTCTCACCCCATCACACTTGCTGCGTCACTATCAAACTGACCCCATCACACTTTCTGCGTCACTATCAACCTGACCACCTCACACTTACTGTGTCACTATCACACTGACCCCCTCACACTTACTGCATCACTATCACCCTGACCCCATCACATATACTGCGTCACTATCACCCAGAACACATCACACATACTGCGTCATTATCACCATGACCCCCTCACATTTACTACGTCATTATCACCATGGCCATCTCACACTTATTGAGTCACTGTCACCCTGACCCCATCACACTTACTGCGTCACTATCACCCTGACGCCATCACACTTACTGCGTCATTGTCACCCTGAACCCTCACACTTAGTGTGTCGCTATCACCCTGAACCCATGACACTTACAGCATCACTATCACCCTGATCCCCTCACACTTAGTGCATCACTATCAACCTGACACCATCACACTTACTGCGTCACTATCACCCTGACCCCATCACACTTACTGCGTCATTGTCACCCTGACCCGCTCACACTTACTGCATCGATATCACCCTGAACCCTCACACTTAGTGTGTCGCTTTCACCCTGAACCCATCACACTGACTGCATCACTATCACCCTGATCCCCTCACACTTAAAGCATCACTATCACCCTGACACCATCACACTTACTGCGTCACTAACACACTGACCCCATCAAAAGTACTGGGTCACTGTCTCCCTTACCACCTAACACGTACTGAGTCACTATCACCCTGATCCCGTCACACTTACTGCATCACTATCTCCCTGATCCCCTCACAATTAGTGCGTCACTATCTCCTGGTTACCCTCACACTTACTGCGTCACTATCTCCCTGATTCCCTCACAATTAGTGCGTCACTGTCTCCTTGGTACCCTCACACTTACTGTGCCACTATCCCCTGAACCCCTCACACTTACTGTGTCACTATCACACTGACACCCTCAAACTTATTGTGTCACTATCATCCTGACCCCATCACACATCCAGCGTCACTATCTCCCTGATCGCTTCACACGTACTGCGTCACTATCACCCTAACTCATTCACACTTACTGCGTCACTATCTCCCTGATCCCATCACACTTACTGTGTCACTATCACCCTGATACCTTCACACTTACTGTGTCACTATCACCCTGACACCCTCACACTTACCATGTCACGGTCACCCTGATCCCGTCACACTTACTGCGTCACTATCTCCCTGACCCCTCACACTTACTGTGACACTATCACCCTGACACCCTCACACTTACCGTGTCACTATCACCCTGATCCCATCACACTTACTGCGTCACTATCTCCCTGATCCCATCACACTTACTGCGTCACTATCACCCTGACCCCTCACACTCAATGCATCACTATCAGCCTGATACCCTCACACTTACTGTGACACTATCTCCCTGATCCCATCACACTTATTGAGTCACTATCACCCTGATCCTCTCACACCTACTGCGTCACTATTACCCTGACCCCCACACACTTACTGTGTCACTATCACTCTGATCCCCTCACGTTTACTGCGTCACTATATCCCTGACCCCCTCACGCTTACTGCATCACTATCACCCTGACACCTGCACACTTACTGCGTCACTAACACCCTGACCCCATCACAATTACTGCGTCACTGTCTCCCTGACCCCCTCACACTTATTGAGTCGCAATCACACTGACCGCCTCACACTTACTCCGTCACTATCACCCTGATCCCCTCACACTTATGGTGTTATTGTCTCCCTGACCCCATCACACTTACTGCATCACTATCACCCTAATCCCATCACACTTACTGCGTCAATATCACCCTACCCCGCTCACACTTACTGCATCGCTATCACTCTGACCCCATCATACTTACTGAATCACTCTCCCCCTGACCTCATCACACTTACTGCATCACTATCACCCTGACCTCATCACACTTACTGCATCACTATCACCCTTACCACCTCACACTTAGTGTGTCACTATCACCCTGACCCCATCACACTTACTGAGTTACCATCTGCCTGACCCCATCACACTTACTGCATCACTATCACCCTGATCCCATCACACTTACTGCGTCACTATCACCCCGATTCCATCACACTTACTGCATCACTATCACCCTGACCCCATCACACTTACTGCATCACTATCACTCTGACCCCATCACACTTACTGCGTAACTATCACCCCGATTCCATCACACTTACTGCATCACTATCACCCTGACCCCATCACACATACTGCATCACTATCACCCTGACCACATCATACTTACTGCGTCACTGTCACCCTGATCCCCTCACCCATACTGTGGCACTATCACTATCATCATGACCCCATTACACTCACTGCGTCACTATCACCCTGACCACATCATACTTACTGCGTCACTGTCACCCTGATCCCCTCACCCATACTGGCACTATCACTCTGACCCCATCACACTCACTGCGTCACTATCACCCTGACCCCATCACACTTACTGCATCGCTGTCACTCTGACCCCATCACACCTGCTGCGACACTATCACTCTGACGCCATCACACTTACTGCATCACTATCACCTTGACCCCATCACACTTACTGCGTCAATATCACCCTGATCCCCTCAAACTTACTGTGTCACTATCCCCTGAACCCCTCACACTTACTGTGTCACTATCACACTGACTCCCTCACACTTACTGCATCACTATCACCCTGACCCCATCACACTTACTGCGTCACTATCACCCTGACCCCATCACACTTACTGCATCGCTAACAGTCTCACCCCATCACACTTGCTGCGTCACTATCAAACTGACCCCATCACACTTTCTGCGTCACTATCAACCTGACCACCTCACACTTACTGTGTCACTATCACACTGACCCCCTCACACTTACTGCATCACTATCACCCTGACCCCATCACATATACTGCGTCACTATCACCCAGAACACATCACACATACTGCGTCATTATCACCATGACCCCCTCACATTTACTACGTCATTATCACCATGGCCATCTCACACTTATTGAGTCACTGTCACCCTGACCCCATCACACTTACTGCGTCACTATCACCCTGACGCCATCACACTTACTGCGTCATTGTCACCCTGAACCCTCACACTTAGTGTGTCGCTATCACCCTGAACCCATGACACTTACAGCATCACTATCACCCTGATCCCCTCACACTTAGTGCATCACTATCAACCTGACACCATCACACTTACTGCGTCACTATCACCCTGACCCCATCACACTTACTGCGTCATTGTCACCCTGACCCGCTCACACTTACTGCATCGATATCACCCTGAACCCTCACACTTAGTGTGTCGCTTTCACCCTGAACCCATCACACTGACTGCATCACTATCACCCTGATCCCCTCACACTTAAAGCATCACTATCACCCTGACACCATCACACTTACTGCGTCACTAACACACTGACCCCATCAAAAGTACTGGGTCACTGTCTCCCTTACCACCTAACACGTACTGAGTCACTATCACCCTGATCCCGTCACACTTACTGCATCACTATCTCCCTGATCCCCTCACAATTAGTGCGTCACTATCTCCTGGTTACCCTCACACTTACTGCGTCACTATCTCCCTGATTCCCTCACAATTAGTGCGTCACTGTCTCCTTGGTACCCTCACACTTACTGTGCCACTATCCCCTGAACCCCTCACACTTACTGTGTCACTATCACACTGACACCCTCAAACTTATTGTGTCACTATCATCCTGACCCCATCACACATCCAGCGTCACTATCTCCCTGATCGCTTCACACGTACTGCGTCACTATCACCCTAACTCATTCACACTTACTGCGTCACTATCTCCCTGATCCCATCACACTTACTGTGTCACTATCACCCTGATACCTTCACACTTACTGTGTCACTATCACCCTGACACCCTCACACTTACCATGTCACGGTCACCCTGATCCCGTCACACTTACTGCGTCACTATCTCCCTGACCCCTCACACTTACTGTGACACTATCACCCTGACACCCTCACACTTACCGTGTCACTATCACCCTGATCCCATCACACTTACTGCGTCACTATCTCCCTGATCCCATCACACTTACTGCGTCACTATCACCCTGACCCCTCACACTCAATGCATCACTATCAGCCTGATACCCTCACACTTACTGTGACACTATCTCCCTGACCCCATCACACTTATTGAGTCACTATCACCCTGATCCTCTCACACCTACTGCGTCACTATTACCCTGACCCCCACACACTTACTGTGTCACTATCACTCTGATCCCCTCACGTTTACTGCGTCACTATATCCCTGACCCCCTCACGCTTACTGCGTCACTATCACCCTGACACCTGCACACTTACTGCGTCACTAACACCCTGACCCCATCACAATTACTGCGTCACTGTCTCCCTGACCCCCTCACACTTATTGAGTCGCAATCACACTGACCGCCTCACACTTACTCCGTCACTATCACCCTGATCCCCTCACACTTATGGTGTTATTGTCTCCCTGACCCCATCACACTTACTGCATCACTATCACCCTAATCCCATCACACTTACTGCGTCAATATCACCCTACCCCGCTCACACTTACTGCATCGCTATCACTCTGACCCCATCATACTTACTGAATCACTCTCCCCCTGACCTCATCACACTTACTGCATCACTATCACCCTGACCTCATCACACTTACTGCATCACTATCACCCTTACCACCTCACACTTAGTGTGTCACTATCACCCTGACCCCATCACACTTACTGAGTTACCATCTGCCTGACCCCATCACACTTACTGCATCACTATCACCCTGATCCCATCACACTTACTGCGTCACTATCACCCCGATTCCATCACACTTACTGCATCACTATCACCCTGACCCCATCACACTTACTGCATCACTATCACTCTGACCCCATCACACTTACTGCGTAACTATCACCCCGATTCCATCACACTTACTGCATCACTATCACCCTGACCCCATCACACATACTGCATCACTATCACCCTGACCACATCATACTTACTGCGTCACTGTCACCCTGATCCCCTCACCCATACTGTGGCACTATCACTATCATCATGACCCCATTACACTCACTGCGTCACTATCACCCTGACCACATCATACTTACTGCGTCACTGTCACCCTGATCCCCTCACCCATACTGGCACTATCACTCTGACCCCATCACACTCACTGCGTCACTATCACCCTGACCCCATCACACTTACTGCATCGCTGTCACTCTGACCCCATCACACCTGCTGCGACACTATCACTCTGACGCCATCACACTTACTGCATCACTATCACCTTGACCCCATCACACTTACTGCGTCAATATCACCCTGATCCCCTCAAACTTACTGTGTCACTATCCCCTGAACCCCTCACACTTACTGTGTCACTATCACACTGACTCCCTCACACTTACTGCATCACTATCACCCTGACCCCATCACACTTACTGCGTCACTATCACCCTGACCCCATCACACTTACTGCATCGCTAACAGTCTCACCCCATCACACTTGCTGCGTCACTATCAAACTGACCCCATCACACTTTCTGCGTCACTATCAACCTGACCACCTCACACTTACTGTGTCACTATCACACTGACCCCCTCACACTTACTGCATCACTATCACCCTGACCCCATCACATATACTGCGTCACTATCACCCAGAACACATCACACATACTGCGTCATTATCACCATGACCCCCTCACATTTACTACGTCATTATCACCATGGCCATCTCACACTTATTGAGTCACTGTCACCCTGACCCCATCACACTTACTGCGTCACTATCACCCTGACGCCATCACACTTACTGCGTCATTGTCACCCTGAACCCTCACACTTAGTGTGTCGCTATCACCCTGAACCCATGACACTTACAGCATCACTATCACCCTGATCCCCTCACACTTAGTGCATCACTATCAACCTGACACCATCACACTTACTGCGTCACTATCACCCTGACCCCATCACACTTACTGCGTCATTGTCACCCTGACCCGCTCACACTTACTGCATCGATATCACCCTGAACCCTCACACTTAGTGTGTCGCTTTCACCCTGAACCCATCACACTGACTGCATCACTATCACCCTGATCCCCTCACACTTAAAGCATCACTATCACCCTGACACCATCACACTTACTGCGTCACTAACACACTGACCCCATCAAAAGTACTGGGTCACTGTCTCCCTTACCACCTAACACGTACTGAGTCACTATCACCCTGATCCCGTCACACTTACTGCATCACTATCTCCCTGATCCCCTCACAATTAGTGCGTCACTATCTCCTGGTTACCCTCACACTTACTGCGTCACTATCTCCCTGATTCCCTCACAATTAGTGCGTCACTGTCTCCTTGGTACCCTCACACTTACTGTGCCACTATCCCCTGAACCCCTCACACTTACTGTGTCACTATCACACTGACACCCTCAAACTTATTGTGTCACTATCATCCTGACCCCATCACACATCCAGCGTCACTATCTCCCTGATCGCTTCACACGTACTGCGTCACTATCACCCTAACTCATTCACACTTACTGCGTCACTATCTCCCTGATCCCATCACACTTACTGTGTCACTATCACCCTGATACCTTCACACTTACTGTGTCACTATCACCCTGACACCCTCACACTTACCATGTCACGGTCACCCTGATCCCGTCACACTTACTGCGTCACTATCTCCCTGACCCCTCACACTTACTGTGACACTATCACCCTGACACCCTCACACTTACCGTGTCACTATCACCCTGATCCCATCACACTTACTGCGTCACTATCTCCCTGATCCCATCACACTTACTGCGTCACTATCACCCTGACCCCTCACACTCAATGCATCACTATCAGCCTGATACCCTCACACTTACTGTGACACTATCTCCCTGACCCCATCACATTTATTGAGTCACTATCACCCTGATCCTCTCACACCTACTGCGTCACTATTACCCTGACCCCCACACACTTACTGTGTCACTATCACTCTGATCCCCTCACGTTTACTGCGTCACTATATCCCTGACCCCCTCACGCTTACTGCGTCACTATCACCCTGACACCTGCACACTTACTGCGTCACTAACACCCTGACCCCATCACAGTTACTGCGTCACTGTCTCCCTGACCCCCTCACACTTACTGAGTCGCAATCACACTGACCGCCTCACACTTACTGCGTCACTATCACCCTGATCCCATCACCCTTACTGCGTCACTATCACCCTGATCCCCTCACCCATACTGCGGCACTATCACTCTGACCCCATCACACTCACTGCGTCACTATCACCCTGATCCCCTCACAGTTACGTGTCACTATCTTCCAGACACGATCACACTGCGTCACTATCACCCTGACCCCCTCACACTTACTGCGTCACTATCACTCTGACCCCATCACACTTACTGCGTCACTATCATCCTGATCCCCTCACACTTACTGCATCAACATCACCCTGACTCCCTCACGCTTACTGTGTCACTATCACCCTGAATCCATCACACTTACTGTGTCACTATCACCCTGACCCCATCACACTTACTGCAGCACTATCATCCTGACCCCATCAAACTTACTGCGTCACGATCACACTGATCCCCTCACACTTACTGCGTCACTATCATCCTGACCCGATCACACTTAGTGCGTCACTATCTCCCTGACCCCTCACACTTACTGTGACACTATCACCCTGACACCTTCACACTTACCGTGTCACTATCACCCTGATCCCATCACACTTACTGCGTCTCTATCTCCCTGATCCCATCACAATTACTGCATCACTATCACTCTGACCCCTCACACTCAATGCATCACACTTATTGCGTCACTATCTCCCTGTGCCCTCACACTTACTGCATCACTATCACCCTGTTCCCAACTCACTTACTGCGTCACTATCTCCCTGACCCCATCACACTTACTGCGTCACTATCACCCTGATCCCCTCAAACTTACCGCGTCACTATCACCCTGACCCCTCACACTCACTGCACCACTATCTCCCTGATCCCCTCACACTTACTGCGTCACTATCACACTGACAACCTCAAACGTATGCGTCACTATCACCCTGACCCCATCACACTTACTGCGTCACTATCACCCTGATCGCCTCACACTTACTGCGTCACTATCACCCTGATCCCCTCACACTTACTGCGTCACTATCTCCCTGATCCCATCACACTCACTGCGTCAATATCACCCTGATACCCTCACACTTACTGCATCACTATCATCCTGATACCCTCACACTTACTGCGTCACTATCTCCCTGATCCCCTCACAATTAGTGCGTCACTATCTCCTTGATAGCCTCACAATTAGTGCATCACTATCTCCTTGATACCCTCACACTTACTGCGTCACTATCTCCCTGATCCCCTCACACATCCAGCGTCACTATCTCCCTGATCGCTTCACACGTACTGCGTCACTATCACCCTAACTCATTCACACTTACTGCATCACTATCTCCTTGATACCCTCACACTTACTGCGTCACTATCACTCAGATGCCCTCACACTTACTGTGTCACTATCATCCTGATCCCATCACACTTACTGCGTCACTATCTCCCTGATCCCCTCATACATCCAGCGCCACTATCTCCCTGATCGCTTCACATGTACTGCGTCACTATCACCCTAACTCATTCACACTTACTGCGTCACTATCTCCCTGATCCCCTCACACTTACTGCGTCACTATCTCCCTGGTCCCATCACCCTTAATGTGTCACTATCACCCTGATACCTTCACACTTATTGCGTCACTATCACCCTGACACCCTCACACTTACCATGTCACTATCACCCTGGTCCCGTCACACTTACCATGTCACTATCACCCTGATCCCATCACACTTACTGCATCACTATCACTCGAACCTCATCACACATACTGCATCACTATCACCCTGACCACCTCACACTTACTGCGTCACTGTCACCCTGATCCCCTCACCCATACTGTTGCACTATCACTCTGACCCCATCACACTCACTGCGTCACTATCACCCTGATCCCCTCACACTTATGTTTCACTATCTTCCTGACCCAATTACACTGCGTCATTATCACCCTGATCCCATCACACCTACTGCTTCATTATCATCCTGACACACTAACACCTGCTGCATCACCATCACCCTGACCCCCTCACACTTGCTGCGTCACTACCACCCTGACCCCCACACACTTCGTGTGTCACTATCATCCTGACCCCATCACACTTATTGCATCATTATCACCCTGATCCCCTCACTGTTACTGCGTCAATATCACCCTGACCCCATCACACTTACTGCGACTCTATCACCATGACTCCCTCACATTTACTGAGTCACTATCACCCTGATCCCCTCACACTTACTGTGTCACTATCACCCTGAACACATCACACTTACTACATCGCTATTCCTCTGACCCCATCACAATTACTGCGTCACTATCACCCTGTCCCCTCACACTTACTGCATCACTATCACCCTGACCCCCTCACACTTACTGCGGCACTATCACCCTGACACTAACACACTTAGTGCGACACTATCACGGTGACCCGATCACACTTGCTGTGTCACTATCACCCTGACCCCATCACACTTACTGCATCACTATCACCATGTACCCATCACACTTACTGCGTCACTATCACTCTGACCCCATCACACTTACTGCGTCACTGTCACCCTGATCCCCTCACACTTACTGCATCACTATCACCCTGACCCCATCACAGTTACGTGTCACTATCTTCCAGACTCGATCACACTGCGTCACTATCACCCTGATCCCATCACACTTAGTGCATCACTATCACCCTGACACACTAAAACCTACTGCATCACCATCACCCTGACCCCCTCACACTTACTGTGTCACTACCACACTGACCCAGTCACACTTAGTGTGTCACTATCACCCTGAACCCATCACACTTACTGTGTTACTATCTCCCTGACCCCATCACACTTACTGCATCGCTGTCACTCTGACCCCATCACTCCTGCTGCGACACTATCACTCTGACGCCATCACACTTACTGCATCACTATCACCTTGACCCCATCACACTTACTGCGTCAATACCACCCTGATCCCCTCAAACTTACTGTGTCACTATCCCCTGAACCCCTCACACTTACTGTGTCACTATCACACTGACACCCTCAAACTTATTGTGTCACTATCATCCTGACCCCATCACACATCCAGCGTCACTATCTCCCTGATCGCTTCACACGTACTGCGCCACTATCACCCTAACTCATTCACACTTACTGCGTCACTATCTCCCTGAACCCATCACCCTTACTGTGTCACTATCACCCTGATACCTTCACACTTACTGTGTCACTATCACCCTGACACCCTCACACTTACCATGTCACGGTCACCCTGATCCCCTCACACTTACTGCATCACTATCTCCCTGACCCCTCACACTTACTGTGACACTATCACCCTGACACCCTCACACTTACCGTGTCACTATCACCCTGATCCCATCACACTTACTGCGTCACTATCTCCCTGTTCCCATCACACTTACTGCGTCACTATCACCCTGACCCCTCACACTCAATGCATCACTATCAGCCTGATACCCTCACACTTACTGTGACACTATCTCCCTGACCCCATCACACTTATTGAGTCACTATCACCCTGATCCTCTCACACCTACTGCGTCACTATTACCCTGACCCCCTCACACTTTACTGCGTCACTATCACTCTGATCCCCTCACGTTTACTGCGTCACTATATCCCTGACCCCCTCACGCTTACTGCGGCACAATCTCCCTGACACCTGCACACTTACTGCGTCACTAACACCCTGACCCCATCACAATTACTGCGTCACTGTCTCCCTGACCCCCTCACACTTACTGAGTCGCAATCACACTGACCGCCTCACACTTACTGCGTCACTATCACCCTGATCCCTTCACACTTACGGTGTTATTATCTCCCTGACCCCATCACACTTACTGCATCACTATCACCCTGATCCCATCACACTTACTGCGTCAATATCACCCTGACCAGATCACACTCACTGCGTCACTGTCACCCTGACCAGATCACACTTACTGCGTCAATGTCACCCTGATCCCCTCACACTTACTGCGTCAATATCACCCTGACCCCATCACACTCACTGCGTCACTGTCACCCTGATCCCCTCACACTTACTGCGTCAATATCACCCTGACCCCATCAGACTCACTGCGTCACTGTCACCCTGATCCCCTCACACTTACTGCGTCAATATCACCCTGACCCCATCACACTCACTGCGTCTCTATCTCCCTGATCCCATCACAATTACTGCATCACTATCACTCTGACCCCTCACACTCAATGCATCACACTTATTGCGTCACTATCTCCCTGTGCCCTCACACTTACTGCATCACTATCACCCTGTTCCCAACTCACTTACTGCGTCACTATCTCCCTGACCCCATCACACTTACTGCGTCACTATCACCCTGATCCCCTCAAACTTACCGCGTCACTATCACCCTGACCCCTCACACTCACTGCACCACTATCTCCCTGATCCCCTCACACTTACTGCGTCACTATCACACTGACAACCTCAAACGTATGCGTCACTATCACCCTGACCCCATCACACTTACTGCGTCACTATCACCCTGATCGCCTCACACTTACTGCGTCACTATCACCCTGATCCCCTCACACTTACTGCGTCACTATCTCCCTGATCCCATCACACTCACTGCGTCAATATCACCCTGATACCCTCACACTTACTGCATCACTATCATCCTGATACCCTCACACTTACTGCGTCACTATCTCCCTGATCCCCTCACAATTAGTGCGTCACTATCTCCTTGATAGCCTCACAATTAGTGCATCACTATCTCCTTGATACCCTCACACTTACTGCGTCACTATCTCCCTGATCCCCTCACACATCCAGCGTCACTATCTCCCTGATCGCTTCACACGTACTGCGTCACTATCACCCTAACTCATTCACACTTACTGCATCACTATCTCCTTGATACCCTCACACTTACTGCGTCACTATCACTCAGATGCCCTCACACTTACTGTGTCACTATCATCCTGATCCCATCACACTTACTGCGTCACTATCTCCCTGATCCCCTCATACATCCAGCGCCACTATCTCCCTGATCGCTTCACATGTACTGCGTCACTATCACCCTAACTCATTCACACTTACTGCGTCACTATCTCCCTGATCCCCTCACACTTACTGCGTCACTATCTCCCTGGTCCCATCACCCTTAATGTGTCACTATCACCCTGATACCTTCACACTTATTGCGTCACTATCACCCTGACACCCTCACACTTACCATGTCACTATCACCCTGGTCCCGTCACACTTACCATGTCACTATCACCCTGATCCCATCACACTTACTGCATCACTATCACTCGAACCTCATCACACATACTGCATCACTATCACCCTGACCACCTCACACTTACTGCGTCACTGTCACCCTGATCCCCTCACCCATACTGTTGCACTATCACTCTGACCCCATCACACTCACTGCGTCACTATCACCCTGATCCCCTCACACTTATGTTTCACTATCTTCCTGACCCAATTACACTGCGTCATTATCACCCTGATCCCATCACACCTACTGCTTCATTATCATCCTGACACACTAACACCTGCTGCATCACCATCACCCTGACCCCCTCACACTTGCTGCGTCACTACCACCCTGACCCCCACACACTTCGTGTGTCACTATCATCCTGACCCCATCACACTTATTGCATCATTATCACCCTGATCCCCTCACTGTTACTGCGTCAATATCACCCTGACCCCATCACACTTACTGCGACTCTATCACCATGACTCCCTCACATTTACTGAGTCACTATCACCCTGATCCCCTCACACTTACTGTGTCACTATCACCCTGAACACATCACACTTACTACATCGCTATTCCTCTGACCCCATCACAATTACTGCGTCACTATCACCCTGTCCCCTCACACTTACTGCATCACTATCACCCTGACCCCCTCACACTTACTGCGGCACTATCACCCTGACACTAACACACTTAGTGCGACACTATCACGGTGACCCGATCACACTTGCTGTGTCACTATCACCCTGACCCCATCACACTTACTGCATCACTATCACCATGTACCCATCACACTTACTGCGTCACTATCACCCTGATCCCCTCACACTTACTGCGTCACTATCACTCTGACCCCATCACACTTGCTGTATCACTATCACCATGTATCCATCACACTTACTGCGTCACTATCACTCTGACCCCATCACACTTACTGCGTCACTGTCACCCTGATCCCCTCACACTTACTGCGTCAATATCACCCTGACCCCATCACAGTTACGTGTCACTATCTTCCAGACTCGATCACACTGCGTCACTATCACCCTGATCCCATCACACTTAGTGCATCACTATCACCCTGACACACTAAAACCTACTGCATCACCATCACCCTGACCCCCTCACACTTACTGTGTCACTACCACACTGACCCAGTCACACTTAGTGTGTCACTATCACCCTGAACCCATCACACTTACTGTGTTACTATCTCCCTGACCCCATCACACTTACTGCATCGCTGTCACTCTGACCCCATCACTCCTGCTGCGACACTATCACTCTGACGCCATCACACTTACTGCATCACTATCACCTTGACCCCATCACACTTACTGCGTCAATACCACCCTGATCCCCTCAAACTTACTGTGTCACTATCCCCTGAACCCCTCACACTTACTGTGTCACTATCACACTGACACCCTCAAACTTATTGTGTCACTATCATCCTGACCCCATCACACATCCAGCGTCACTATCTCCCTGATCGCTTCACACGTACTGCGCCACTATCACCCTAACTCATTCACACTTACTGCGTCACTATCTCCCTGAACCCATCACCCTTACTGTGTCACTATCACCCTGATACCTTCACACTTACTGTGTCACTATCACCCTGACACCCTCACACTTACCATGTCACGGTCACCCTGATCCCCTCACACTTACTGCATCACTATCTCCCTGACCCCTCACACTTACTGTGACACTATCACCCTGACACCCTCACACTTACCGTGTCACTATCACCCTGATCCCATCACACTTACTGCGTCACTATCTCCCTGTTCCCATCACACTTACTGCGTCACTATCACCCTGACCCCTCACACTCAATGCATCACTATCAGCCTGATACCCTCACACTTACTGTGACACTATCTCCCTGACCCCATCACACTTATTGAGTCACTATCACCCTGATCCTCTCACACCTACTGCGTCACTATTACCCTGACCCCCTCACACTTTACTGCGTCACTATCACTCTGATCCCCTCACGTTTACTGCGTCACTATATCCCTGACCCCCTCACGCTTACTGCGGCACAATCTCCCTGACACCTGCACACTTACTGCGTCACTAACACCCTGACCCCATCACAATTACTGCGTCACTGTCTCCCTGACCCCCTCACACTTACTGAGTCGCAATCACACTGACCGCCTCACACTTACTGCGTCACTATCACCCTGATCCCTTCACACTTACGGTGTTATTATCTCCCTGACCCCATCACACTTACTGCATCACTATCACCCTGATCCCATCACACTTACTGCGTCAATATCACCCTGACCAGATCACACTCACTGCGTCACTGTCACCCTGACCAGATCACACTTACTGCGTCAATGTCACCCTGATCCCCTCACACTTACTGCGTCAATATCACCCTGACCCCATCACACTCACTGCGTCACTGTCACCCTGATCCCCTCACACTTACTGCGTCAATATCACCCTGACCCCATCAGACTCACTGCGTCACTGTCACCCTGATCCCCTCACACTTACTGCGTCAATATCACCCTGACCCCATCACACTCACTGCGTCACTGTCACCCTGATCCCCTCACAGTTACGTGTCACTATCTTCCAGACTCGATCACACTGCGTCACTATCACCCTGATCCCATCACACTTAGTGCATCACTATCACCCTGACACACTAAAACCTACTGCATCACCATCACCCTGACCCCCTCACACTTACTGTGTCACTACCACACTGACCCAGTCACACTTAGTGTGTCACTATCACCCTGAACCCATCACACTTTCTGTGTTACTATCTCCCTGACCCCATCACACTTACTGCATCGCTGTCACTCTGACCCCATCACACCTGCTGCGACACTATCACTCTGACGCCATCACACTTACTGCATCACTATCACCTTGACCCCATCACACTTACTGCGTCAATATCACCCTGATCCCCTCAAACTTACTGCATCACTATCTCCCTGATCGCCTCACACTTACTGTATCACTATCACCCTGACCCCAGCACACTTACAGCGACGCAATCACCCTGACTCCCTCACACTTACTGAGTCACTATCACCCTGATCCCCTCACACTTACTGCGTCACGATCTCCCTGTTCCCATCACACTTACTGCCTCAATATCACCCTGACACCATCACACTTACTGAGTCACTATCACCCTGCACTCCTCACACTTACTGCATCACGATCACCCTAATCCCATCACACTTATTGCGTCACTATCATCCTGATCCCCTCACACTTACTGCATCAACATCACCCTGACTCCCTCACGCTTACTGTGTCACTATCACCCTGAATCCATCACACTTACTGTGTCACTATCACCCTGACCCTCTCACACTTGCTGCATCACTATCACCCTGATCCCCTCACACTTACTGCGTCACTTTCACCATGACAACATCAAACTTACTGCGTCACTATCACCCTGATCCCCTCACACTTACTGCGTCACTATCGCCCTGACCCCTCACACTTACTGTGACACTATCACCCTGACACCTTCACACTTACCGTGTCACTATCACCCTGATCCCATCACACTTACTGCGTCACTATCTCCCTGATCCCATCACAATTACTGCATCACTAGCACCCTGACCCCTCACACTCAATGCATCACTATCAGCCTGATACCCTCACACTTACTGTGACACTATCTCCCTGATCCCCTCACACTTACAGCGTCTCTATCTCCCTGACCCAAGCACACTTATTGAGTCACTATCTCCCTGACACCCTCACACTTACTGCGTCACAATCTCCCTGATCCCCTCACACTTACCGCGTCACTATCACCCTGACCCCTCACACCCACTGCACCACTATCTCCCTGATGCCCTCACACTTACTGTGTCACTATCACACTGACAACCTCAAACGTATGCGTCACTATCACCCTGACCCCATCACACTTACTGCGTCACTATCACCCTGATCGCCTCACACTTACTGCGTCACCATCAGACAGACTGCCTCACACTTACTGTGTCACTAACAGCCTGATGCTCTCACACTTACTGTGTCACTATCACCCTGATGCCCTCATATATACCCTTAAAGACTTACCTTGAGTGTGGGAGTCCTCCATTTCTGTTTTGCAGCCGCAGCAGCAGTGTGAAGGGTGAGAGCTTGCACTAGGGGCCTGTCGGGAGTGGTCAGTCACTAAGTTGAGCTTTCACATTTGAAATCAGAGAGCAGAGGTTTCTGGGAATGGAGGGACTTGTTCCATCCAGAAAGATCAGTCAGTGTTTTCGAGACCTGAGACCCTACCATTGTAGGGCCTCCCACCCAACCACCTCCTCCAACCTTAGAGACCAGGGACACATCAGCTAAGTGTCTCTTCTTTTTGACTTTCTGATAAGGGGACAAGCAGGGATGGCAGTGCAGGGAGAGCAATGTTCCTCCTGCATGATGTTTGAGGTGAGGGATGCCATTAGTGTCCCATCCCAAGTACATCTGCAGGAAGTGCACTCAGCTCTCGCTCCTCCAAGACCGTGTTAGGGAACTGGAGCGGGAGCTGGATGAACGTCGGAACACTCGGGAGGCAGAGGATGGGATAGGTTAGAGTTGCAGGGAAGTGTTACTTTTAGGCATGGAGAGAGCTGGGTGACTGTTTGAAGGGGAAAAAACAGTCAGTGGAGGGATCCCCTGTGGTCGTTCCCCTGAAAAACATGTATACCGGTTTGGATACTGTTCAGGGGTATGCAGTGGGGCCCAGGTCTCTGGCACAGAGCCTGTCCCTGTTGCACAGAAGGGAAGGAGGGAAAGGAGGAGAGTGTTAGTCATTGGGGACTCAATAGTTAGAGGCTCAGATAGAAGGTTTGTTGGAAATGAAAGAGACTCGCAGTTGGTGTGTTGCCCCCCAGTGCCAGGGTCCATGATGTCTTGGATCGTATCTCTGGGGTCCTGAAGGGAGACGGTGACCAGCCTCAAGTCGTGGTCCATGTAGGTACCAACGACATAGATAGAAAGAGGGATAGGGATGTAAGGCAGGATTTTGGGAGCTAGGGTGGAAGCTGAGAGCTAGAACAAATAGAGTTGTTATCTCTGGTTTGTTACCCGCACCACGTGATATCGAGGCAAGGAATAGGCAGAGGTATCAGTGGAACACGTGGCTGCAAGGATGGTGCAGGAGGGAGGGTTTCAGGTACTTGGATAATTGGGGCTCATTCTGGGGAAGGTGAGATTTGAGTCGTCATTATCTACAGGTTCAGTACCAGAGGACTGGAGGATTGTAAATGTTGTGCCCTTATTCAAGAAGGGCAGTAGAGATGACCCAGGTAATTATAGACCAGTGAGCCTTACTTCGGTTGTAGGAAAGGCTTTGGAAAGGATTATAAGAGATAAGATTTATAATCATCCAGCAAGCAACAATTTGATTTCAGGTCGTCAACATGGTTTCATCAAGGGCAGGTCGTGTCTCACCAACCTCAGTGAGGTTTTTGAGAAGGTGGCCAAGCATGTAGATGAGGGTCGGGCAGTTGACGTGGTGTACATGGACTTCAGTAAAGTCTTTGATAAGACAATAGACAATAGACAATAGGTACAGGAGTAGGCCATTCAGCCCTTCGAGCCTGCACCACCATTCAATATGATCACGGCTGATCATTCCGAATCAGTATCCTGTTCCTGCCCCATAACCCTTGATTCCACTATCTTTGAGAGCTCTATCCCCAAATCTTTCTTAAACGAATCCAGAGACTGGGCCTCCACTGCCCTCTGGGGCAGAGCATTCCACACAGCCACCACTCTCTGGGTGAAGAAGTTTCTCCTCATCTCTGTCCTAAATGGTCTACCCTGTATTTTTAAGCTGTGTCCTCTGGTTCGGCACTCACCCATCAGCGGAAACATGTTTCCTGCTGCCAGAGTGTCCAATCCTTTAATAATCTTATATGTCTCAATCAGATCCCCTCTCAGTCTTCTAAACTCAAGGGTATACAAGCCCAGTCGCTCCAGTCTTTCAGTGTAAGGTAGTCCCCCCATTCCAGGAATTGACCTCGTGAACCTACGCTGCACTCCCTCAATAGCCAGAATGTCTTTCCTCAAATTTGGAGACCTGAACTGCACACAGTATTCCAGGTGTGGTCTCACCAGGACCCTGTACAGCTGCAGAAGCACCTCTTTGCTTCTATACTCAATCCCTCTTGTTATGAAGGCCAGCATGCTATTAGCCTTCTTCACTACCTGCTGTACCTGCATGCTTACCTTCATTGACTGGTGGACAAGAACACCCAGATCTCTCTGTACTGCCCCTTTACCTAAATTGATTCCATTGAGGTAGTAATCTGCCTTCCTGTTCTTGCCACCAAAGTGGATAACCACACATTTATCCACATTAAACTGCATCTGCCATACATCTGACCACTCACCTAACCTGTCCATGTCACCCTGTAATCTCCTAACATCCTCCTCACATTTCACCCTGCCACCCAGCTTTGTATCATCAGCAAACTTGCTAATGTTATTGCTAATACCATTTTCTATATCATTCACATATATTGTAAAAAGCTGCGGTCCCAGCACGGATCTCTGTGGTACCCCACTGGTCACTGCCTGCCAGTCCGAAATGGAGCCGTTTATCACTACCCTTTGTTTCCTATTCGCCAGTCAATTTTCAATCCAATCTAGTACTTTGCCCCCAATACCATGCGCCCTAATTTTACTCACTAACCTCCTGTGTGGGACTTTATCAGAAGCTTTCTGAAAGTCCAGGTACACGACATCTACTGGATCTCCCTCGTCCAACTTCAGACTTACATCCTCAAAAAATTCCAGAAGATGAGTCAAGCATGATTTCCCCTTCATAAATCCGTGCTGACTCTGTCCTATCCTGTTACTACTATCCACGTTCTCCTTCCTCCTCCCCCTCCCTCATTCTCCTCCCCCTCCCCCTCCCTCATTCTCCTTCCCCTCCCCCTCCCCATTCTCCACACCCCTCTCTCATTCTCCTTCCCTCTCCCTCTCCCTCATTCTCCTCCCCCTCACTCATTCACCCACCCTCCCTCATTCTCTTTCCCCCTCCCTCATTCTCCTCCCCTCCCTCATTCTCCTTCCCCCTCCCTCTCCCTCATTCTCCTTCCCACTCCCTCATTCTCCTCCCCCTCCCTCATTCTCCTCCCCTCCCTCATTCTCCTTCCTCTGCCCTCCTCCCTCATTCTCGTTCCCTCTCCCTCATTCTCCTTCCCTATCTCTCATTTTCATGCCCCCTCCCTCATTCTCCTTCCCCCTCACCTCCCTCATTCTCCTTCCCTCTCACTCATTCTCCTTCCCCCTCCCCTTCCCCCTCCCCATTCAACTCCCCCTCCCTCATTCTCCTTCCTCCTCCCCCTCCCTCATTCTCCTTCCCCATCCACCTTCCCCTCCCCTTCCCCCTCCCCTTCTCCTTCCCCACCCCCTCCCCTTCCCCTTCCCCCATTCACCTACCGCTCCCTCATTCTCCTTTCTCCTCCCCCTCCCTCATTCACCTTCCCCCTTCCCCCTCCCTCTCACCCTCCCTCATTCTCCTTCCCCCTCCCTCATTCTCCTTCCCCTCCCCCTCCCCAATCTCCAACCCCCTCCCTCATTCTCCCTTCCCCTCTCTCTCCCTCATTCTCCTTCCCCCTCCCTCATTCTCTTCCCCCATTCTCCTCCCCCTCCCACATTCACCTTCCTCCTCCCCCTCCTTCATTCTCCTTCCCCTTGCCTCTCCCTAATTCTCCTTCCCCCTCCCCTCCCTCATTTTCTTCCCCCTCCCTCATTCTCCTTCCCCCTCCCTCATTCTCATTTTCTTTCTCTCTCCCTCATTCTCCTCCCCCCCCTTCGCTATCCCTCTCCCTCTCCCTCACTCTCCTTCCCCCTCTCTCATTTTCCTTTCCCCTCCCCCTCTCACATTCTTCTTCCTCCTCCCCTCCCTCATTCTCCTTCCCACTCCCTCTCCCTCTCCCCATTTTCCACCCCCCTCTCACATTTTCCTTCTTCCTCCCCCTCCCTCATTCTCCTTCTCTCTCCCTCTCCCTCATTCTCCTTCCCTCTCCCTCATTCTCCTTCCCCCTCCCTCTCCCTCATTCTCCTCCCCTCCCTCATTCTCCTCCCCCTCCCTCATTCTCCTCGCCCTCCCTCATTCCCCTCCCCCTCTCTCATTCTCCTTCCCACTCCCTCTCCCACATTCTCCTCCCCCTCCCTCTCCCTTCCCTCATTCTCCTCCCCCTCCCTCATTCTCCTCCCCTCCCTCATTCTCCTCACCCTCCCTCATTTTCCTCCGCCTCCCTCATTCTCCTACCCCTCCCTCTTTCTCCTTCCCCTTCCCTCATTCTCCTTCCCCCTCCCTCTCCCTCATTCTCCTCCCCCTCCCTCTCCCTCATTCTCCTCCCCCTCCCTCATTCTCCTCCCCTTCCCACATTCTCCTTCCCCCCCTCTCCCTCATTCTCCTCCCTCACCCTCATTCTCCTTCCCCCTCCCTCATTCTCCTCCCCTCCCTCATTCTCCTTCCCCCTCCCTCTCCCCATTTTCCACTCCCCTCTCACATTCTCCTTCTTCCTCCTCCTCCCTCATTCTTCTTCCCCCTGCCTCTCCCTCATTCTCCTCCTCTCCCTAATTCTCCTCCCTCTCCCACATTCTCCTTCCCCTCCCCCCCTCATTCTCCTTCCTCCTCCCTCATTCTCCTTCCTCCTCCCTCATTTTCCTCCCCCTCCCTCATTCTCCTTCCCCATCCCTCATTCTCATTCCGCTTCCCCCCTCCCCCTTCCCCCCTCTCCCTCCCACACTTCCCCCTCTCCCTCCCACACTTCCCCCTACCCCTCCCCCTTCCCCCTACCCAATTCTCCTCCCCCTCCCTCATTCTCCTCACCCTCCCTCATTCTCCTCGCCCTCCCTCATTTTCCTCCCCCTCCCTCATTCTCCTTCCCCCTCCCTCATTCTCCTTCCCCTCCCCCTCCCCAATCTCCAACCCCCTCCCTCAATTCTCCCTTCCCCTCTCTCTCCCTCATTCTCCTCCCCCTCCCACATTCACCTTCTTCCTCCCCTCCCTCATTCTCCTTCCCCCTCCCTCTCCCTCTCCCTCATTCTCCTTCCCCCTCCCTCTCCCTCATTCTCCTCCCCTCCCTCATTCTCCTCCCCCTCCCTCATTCTCCTCCCCTCCCTCATTCTCCTCCCCCTCCCTCATTCTCCTCGCCCTCCCTCATTTTCCTACCCCTCCCTCATTCTCCTCCCCCTCACTCATTCTCCCACCCTCCCTCATTCTCTTTCCCCCTCCCTCATTCTCCTTCCCCCTTCCTCATTCTCCTCCCCCTCCCTCATTCTCCTCCCCCTCCCTCATTCTCCTTTCCCATCCACCTTCCCCTCCCCTTCCCCCTCCTCTTCTCCTTCCCCTCCCCCTCCCCTTCCCCCTCCCCCATTCTCCTACCGCTCCCTCATTCTCCTTTCTCCTCCCCCTCCCTCATTCACCTTCCCCCTCCCTCTCACCCTCCCTCATTCTCCTTCCCCCTCCCTCATTCTCCTTCCCCTCCCCCTCCCCAATCTCCAACCCCCTCCCTCATTCTCCCTTCCCCTCTCTCTCCCTCATTCTCCTTCCCCCTCCCTCATTCTCTTCCCCCATTCTCCTCCCCCTCCCACATTCACCTTCCTCCTCCCCCTCCTTCATTCTCCTTCCCCTTGCCTCTCCCTAATTCTCCTTCCCCCTCCCCCTCCCTCATTTTCTTCCCCCTCCCTCATTCTCCTTCCCCCTCCCTCATTCTCATTCTCTTTCTCTCTCCCTCATTCTCCTCCCCCCCCTTCGCTATCCCTCTCCCTCTCCCTCACTCTCCTTCCCCCTCTCTCATTTTCCTTTCCCCTCCCCCTCTCACATTCTTCTTCCTCCTCCCCTCCCTCATTCTCCTTCCCACTCCCTCTCCCCATTTCCACCCCCCTCTCACAAATTCCTTCTTCCTCCCCCTCCCTCATTCTCCTTCCCTCTCCCTCTCCCTCATTCTCCTTCCCTCTCCCTCTCCCTCATTCTCCTTCCCCCTCCCTCTCCCTCATTCTCCTCCCCTCCCTCATTCTCCTCCCCTCCCTCATTTTCCTCGCCCTCCCTCATTCCCCTCCCCCTCTCTCATTCTCCTTCCCACTCCCTCTCCCACATTCTCCTCCCCCTCCCTCTCCCTTCCCTCATTCTCCTCCCCCTCCCTCATTCTCCTCCCCTCCCTCATTCTCCTCACCCTCCCTCATTTTCCTCCGCCTCCCTCATTCTCCTACCCCTCCCTCTTTCTCCTTCCCCTTCCCTCATTCTCCTTCCCCCTCCCTCTCCCTCATTCTCCTCCCCCTCCCTTTCCCTCATTCTCCTCCCCCTCCCTCATTCTCCTCCCCGTCCCACATTCTCCTTCCCCCCCTCTCCCTCATTCTCCTCCCCCTCACTCCTTCTCCCACCCTCCCTCATTCTCTTTCCCCCTCCCTCATTCTCCTTCCCCTTCCCTCATTCTCCTTCACCCTACCTCTCCCTCTCCCTCATTCTCCTTCCCTCTCCCTCTCCCTCATTCTGCTCCCCCTCCCTCATTCTCCCACCCCTCCCTCATTCTCCTCCCTCACCCTCATTCTCCTTCCCCCTCCCTCATTCTCCTCCCCTCCCTCATTCTCCTTCCCCCTCCCTCTCCCCATTTTCCACCCCCCTCTCACATTCTCCTTCTTCCTCCTCCTCCCTCATTCTTCTTCCCCCTGCCTCTCCCTCATTCTCCTCCTCTCCCTAATTCTCCTCCCTCTCCCACATTCTCCTTCCCCTCCCTCCCTCATTCTCCTTCCTCCTCCCTCATTCTCCTTCCTCCTCCCACATTTTCCTCCCCCTCCCTCATTCTCCTTCCCCATCCCTCATTCTCATTCCGCTTCCCCCTCCCCCTTCCCCCCTCTCCCTCCCACACTTCCCCCTCTCCCTCCCACCCTTCCCCCTCCCCCTCCCCCCTCCCCCCTACCCAATTCTCCTCACCCTCCCTCATTCGCCTCGCCCTCCCTCATTTTCCTCCCCCTCCCTCATTCTCCTTCCCCCTCCCTCATTCTCCTTCCCCCCTCCCCAATCTCCAACCCCCTCCCTCAATTCTCCCTTCCCCTCTCTCTCCCTCATTCTCCTCCCCCTCCCACATTCACCTTCTTCCTCCCCTCCCTCATTCTCCTTCCCCCTCCCTCTCCCTCATTCTCCTTCCCCCTCCCTCTCCCTCATTCTCCTCCCCTCCCTCATTCTCCTCCCCCTCCCTCATTCTCCTCCCCCTCCCTCATTCTCCTCCCCTCATTCATTCTCCTCCCCCTCTCTCATTCTCCTCGCCCTCCCTCATTTTCCTACCCTTCCCTCATTCTCCTCCCCCTCACTCATTCTCCCACCCTCCCTCATTCTCCTTCCCCCTTCCTCATTCTCCTCCCCCTCACTCATTCTCCTCCCCCTCCCTCATTCTCCTTCCCCCTTCCTCATTCTCCTCCCCCTCACTCATTCTCCTACCGCTCCCTCATTCTCCTTTCCCCTCCCTCATTCTCCCCTCCCTCATTCTCCTTCCCCCTCCCTCTCCTCATTTTCCACCCCCCTCTCACATTCTCCTTCTTTCTCCTCCTCCCTCATTCTTCTTCCCCCTGCCTCTCCCTCATTCTCCTCCTCTCCCTAATTCTCCTCCCTCTCCCACATTCTCCTTCCCCTCCCCCCTCATTCTCCTTCCTCCTCCCTCATTCTCCTTCCTCCTCCCTCATTTTCCTCCCCCTCCCTCATTCTCCTTCCCCATCCCTCATTCTCATTCCGCTTCCCCCTCCCCCCTTCCCCCCTCTCCCTCCCACACTTCCCCCTCTCCCTCCCATCCTTCCCCCTCCCCCTCCCCCCTTCCCCCTACCCAATTCTCCTCCCCCTCCCTCATTCTCCTCACCCTCCCTCATTCTCCTCGCCGTCCCTCATTTTCCTCCCCCTCCCTCATTCTCCTTCCCCCTCCCTCATTCTCCTTCCCCCCCCTCCCCAATCTCCAACCCCCTCCCTCAATTCTCCCTTCCCCTCTCTCTCCCTCATTCTCCTCCCCCTCCCACATTCACCTTCTTCCTCCCCTCCCTCATTCTCCTTCCCCCTCCCTCTCCCTCATTCTCCTTCCCCCTCCCTCTCCCTCATTCTCCTCCCCTCCCTCATTCTCCTCGCCATCCCTCATTTTCCTCCCCCTCCCTCATTCTCCTTCCCCCTCCCTCTCCCTCATTCTCCTTCCCCCTCCCGCTCCCTCATTCTCCTCCCCTCCCTCATTCTCCTCCCCCTCCCTCATTCTCCTCCCCTCCCTCATTCTCCTCCCCCTCCCTCATTCTCCTCGCCCTCCCTCATTTTCCTACCCCTCCCTCATTCTCCTCCCCCTCACTCATTCTCCCACCCTCACTCATTCTCTTTCCCCCTCCCTCATTCTCCTCCCCTCCCTCATTCTCCTCCCCCTCCATCATTCTCCTCCCCCTCCCTCATTCTCCTTCCCCATCCACCTTCCCCTCCCCTTCCCCCTCTCCTTCTCCTTCCCCTCCCCTTCCCCTTCCCCCTCCCCCATTCTCCTACCGCTCCCTCATTCTCCTTCCCCCTCCCCTCCCTCATTCTCCTCCCCCTCCCTCATTCTCCTCGCCCTCCGTCATTCCCCTCCCACTCTCTCATTCTCCTTCCCACTCCCTCTCCCACATTCTCCTCCCCCTCCCTCTCCCTTCCCTCAATCTCCTCCCCCTCCCTCATTCTCCTCCCCTCCCTCATTCTCCTCGCCCTCCGTCATTCCCCTCCCCCTCTCTCATTCTCCTTCCCACTCCCTCTCCCACATTCTCCTTCCCCCTCCCTCTCCCTCATTCTCCTTCCCCCTCCCTCTCCCTCATTCTCCTCCCCTCCCTCATTCTCCTCCCCTCCCTCATTCTCCTCCCCCTCCCTCATTCTCCTCACCCTCCCTCATTCTCCTCCCCCTCCCACATTCTCCTTCCCCCCCTCTCCCTCATTCTCCTCCCCCTCACTCCTTCTCCCACCATCCCTCATTCACTTTCCCCCTCCCTCATTCTCCTTCCCCTTCCCTCATTCTCCTTCACCCTACCTCTCCCTCTCCCTCATTCTCCTTCCCTCTCCCTCTCCCTCATTCTGCTCCCCCTCCCTCATTCTCCCACCCCTCCCTCATTCTCCTCCCTCACCCTCATTCTCCTTCCCCCTCCCTCATTCTCCTCCCCTCCCTCATTCTCCTTCCCCCTCCCTCATTTCCTTCCCCCCCTCCCCAATCTCCAACCCCCTCCCTCAATTCTCCCTTCCCCTCTCTCTCCCTCATTCTCCTCCCCCTCCCACATTCACCTTCTTCCTCCCCTCCCTCATTCTCCTTCCCCCTCCCTCTCCCTCATTCTCCTTCCCCCTCCCTCTCCCTCATTCTCCTCCCCTCCCTCATTCTCCTCACCCTCCCTCATTCTCCTCGCCATCCCTCATTTTCCTCCCCCTCCCTCATTCTCCTTCCCCCTCCCTCTCCCTCATTCTCCTTCCCCCTCCCTCTCCCTCATTCTCCTCCCCTCCCTCATTCTCCTCCCCCTCCCTCATTCTCCTCCCCTCCCTCATTCTCCTCCCCCTCCCTCATTCTCCTCGCCCTCACTCATTCTCTTTCCCCCTCCCTCATTCTCCTTCCCCCTTCCTCATTCTCCTCCCCCTCCCTCATTCTCCTTCCCCATCCACCTTCCCCTCCCCTTCCCCCGCTCCTTCTCCTTCCCCTCCCCTTCCCCTTCCCCCTCCCCCATTCTCCTACCGCTCCCTCATTCTCCTTCCCCCTCCCCTCCCTCATTCTCCTCCCCCTCCCTCATTCTCCTCGCCCTCCGTCATTCCCCTCCCCCTCTCTCATTCTCCTTCCCACTCCCTCTCCCACATTCTCCTCCCCCTCCCTCTCCCTTCCCTCAATCTCCTCCCCCTCCCTCATTCTCCTCCCCCTCCCTCATTCTCCTCGCCCTCCGTCATTCCCCTCCCCCTCTCTCATTCTCCTTCCCACTCCCTCTCCCACATTCTCCTTCCCCTCCCTCTCCCTCATTCTCCTCCCCCTCCCTCATTCTCCTCGCCCTCCGTCATTCCCCTCCCCCTCTCTCATTCTCCTTCCCACTCCCTCTCCCTCATTCTCCTCCCCCTCCCTCTCCCTCATTCTCCTCCCCCTCCCTCATTCTCCTCCCCCTCCCACATTCTCCTTCCCCCCCTCTCCCTCATTCTCCTCCCCCTCACTCCTTCTCCCACCATCCCTCATTCACTTTCCCCCTCCCTCATTCTCCTTCCCCTTCCCTCATTCTCCTCCCTCACCCTCATTCTCCTTCCCCCTCCCTCATTCTCCTCCCCTCCCTCATTCTCCTTCCCCCTCCCTCTCCCCATTTTCCACCCCCCTCTCACATTCTCCTTCTTCCTCCTCCTCCCTCATTCTTCTTCCCCCTGCCTCTCCCTCATTCTCCTCCTCTCCCTAATTCTCCTCCCTCTCCCACATTCTCCTTCCCCTCCCCCCTCATTCTCCTTCCTCCTCCCTCATTCTCCTTCCTCCTCCCTCATTTTCCTCCCCCTCCCTCATTCTCCTTCCCCATCCCTCATTCTCATTCCGCTTCCCCCTCCCCCCTTCCCCCCTCTCCCTCCCACACTTCCCCCTCTCCCTCCCACCCTTCCCCCTCCCCCTCCCCCCTTCCCCCTACCCAATTCTCCTCCCCCTCCCTCATTCTCCTCACCCTCCCTCATTCTCTTTCCCCCCCTCCCCAATCTCCAACCCCCTCCCTCAATTCTCCCTTCCCCTCTCTCTCCCTCATTCTCCTCCCCCTCCCACATTCACCTTCTTCCTCCCCTCCCTCATTCTCCTTCCCCTTCCCTCTCCCTCATTCTCCTCCCCTCCCTCATTCTCCTCCCCCTCCCTCATTCTCCTCCCCTCCCTCATTCTCCTCCCCCTCCCTCATTCTCCTCGCCCTCCCTCATTTTCCTACCCCTCCCACATTCTCCTCCCCCTCACTCATTCTCCCACCCTCCCTCATTCTCTTTCCCCCTCCCTCATTCTACTTCCCCCTTCCTCATTCTCCTCCCCCTCCCTCATTCTCCTCCCCCTCCCTCATTCTCCTTCCCCATCCACCTTCCCCTCCCCTTCCCCCTCTCCTTCTCCTTCCCCTCCCCTTCCCCTTCCCCCTCCCCCATTCTCCTACCGCTCCCTCATTCTCTTTCCCCCTCCCTCTCCCTCATTCTCCTCCCCTCCCTCATTCTCCTCCCCCTCCCTCATTCTCCTCCCCTCCCTCATTCTCCTCCCCCTCCCTCATTCTCCTCGCCCTCCCTCATTTTCCTACCCCTCCCTCATTCTCCTCCCCCTCACTCATTCTCCTCGCCCTCCCTCATTTTCCTACCCCTCCCTCATTCTCCTCCCCCTCACTCATTCTCCCACCCTCCCTCATTCTCTTTCCCCCTCCCTCATTCTCCTTCCCCCTTCCTCATTCTCCTCCCCCTCTCTCATTCTCCTTCCCTCTCCCTCTCCCTCATTCTGCTCCCCCTCCCTCATTCTCCCATCCCTCCCTCATTCTCCTCCCTCGCCCTCATTCTCCTTCCCACATTCTCCTTCCCCCTCCCTCTCCCCTTCCCCCTCCCCCTCTGCTTCTCCCTCCCCCATTCTCCTCCCCCTCCCTCATTCTTCTTCCACCTCCCTCATTCTCCTTCCCCATCCACCTCCCCCTCCCCTTCCCCCTCCCCTTCTCCTTCCCCCTCCCCCTCCCCTTCCCCCTCCCCCTCTGCTTCTCCCTCCCCCATTCTCCTCCCCCTCCCTCATTCTTCTTCCACCTCCCTCATTCTCATTCCCCCTCCCCCTCCCCAATCTCTAACCCCTCCCCTCCCCTTCCCTCTCCCTCATTCTCCTTTCTCCTCCCCCTCCCTCATTCTCCTTCCCCCTCCCTCATTCTCCTTCACCTCCCCCTCCCCAATCTCCAACCCCCCCCTCATTCTCCCTTCCCCTCTCTCTCCCTCACTCTCCTTCCCCCTCCCTCATTCTCCTTCCCTCTCCCTCATTGTCCTCCTCTCCCTCATTCTCCTCCCTCTCCCACATTCTCCTTCCCCTCCCCCACCTCATTCTCCATCCCCAACCTCATTCTCCTACCCCTCCCTCATTCTCCTCCCCTTCCTCATTCTCCTCCCCCTCCCTCTCCCTCATTCTCCTTCCTCCTTCCTCATTCTCCTCCCCCTCCCTCATTCTCCTCCCCTCCCTCATTCTCCTCGCCGTCCCTCATTCTCCTCACCCTCCCTCATTCTCCTCGCCCTCCCTCATTTTCCTCCCCCTCCCTCATTCTCCTCCCCCTCCCTCATTCTCCTTCCCCCTCCCTCTCTCTCATTCTCCTTCCCCCTCCCTCTCCCTCATTCTCCTTCCCCCTCCCTCATTCTCCTTCACTCCCTCATTCGCCTTCCTCCTTCCTCATTCTCCTCCCCCTCCCTCATTCTCCTCCCCTCCCTCATTCTCCTCGTCGTCCCTCATTCTCCTCACCCTCCCTCATTCTCCTCGCCCTCCCTCATTTTCCTCCCCCTCCCTCATTCTCCTCCCCCTCCCTTATTCTCCTTCCCCCTCCCTCATTCTCCTTCCCTCCCTCATTCTCCTTCCCCCTCCCTCTCCCTCATTCTCCTTCCCCCTCCCTCTCCCTCATTCTCCTTCTCCCTCCCTCTCCCTCATTCTCCTTCCCCCTCCCTCATTCTCCTTCCCCCTCACTCATTCTCCTTCCCTCTCCCCCTCCCCAGTCTCCAACCCCCTCCCTCATTCTCCCTTCACCTCCCTTCCCCCTCCCTCATTCTCCTCCCCCTCCCTCATTCTCCTCCCCCTCCCACATTCGCCTTCCCCTTGCCTCTCCCTAATTCTCCTTCCGCCCTCCCTCATTCTCCTCCCCCTCCCCTCCCCTCCCTCATTTTCTTCCCCCACCCTCATTTTCTTCCCCCACCCTCATTCTCCTTCCCCTCTCTCATTCTCCTTCCCCCTCCCCTCCCTCATTCTCCTTCCCCTCCCTCTCCCTCTCCCTCATTCTCCTTCCCCCTCCCTCTCCCCCTCCCTCATTCTCCTTCCCCTCCCTCTCCCTCATTCTCCTTCACCCTCCCTTCCCCCTCCCTCATTCTCCTTCCCCCTCCCTCTCCCTCATTCGCGTTCCCTCTCCCTCATTCTCCTCCTCCTCCCTCATTCTCCTTCCCTCCCCCTCCCTCATTCTCCTTCCCCCTCCCCCTGTCCCCCTGCCCCCTCCCCATTCTCCTCCCTCTCCCTCATTCTCCTTCCCCCTCCCCCTGTCCACCTGCCCCCTCCCCATTCTCCTCCCTCTCCCTCATTCTCCTTCCTCCTCCCCCTCCCTCATTCTCCTTCCCCCTCCCTCATTCTCCTTCCCCTCCCTCATTCTCCTCCCCCTCCCTCATGCTCCCTTCCCCTCCCTATCCCTCATTCTCCTCCCTCTCCCTCATTCTCCTTCCCCCTCCCCCTGTCCACCTGCCCCCTCCCCATTCTCCTCCCTCTCCCTCATTCTCCTTCCTCCTCCCCCCTCCCTCATTCTCCTTCCCTCTCCCCCTCCCTCATTCTCCTCCCCCTCCCTCATTCTCCTTCCCCCTCGCTCATTCTCTTCCCCCATTCTCCTCCCTCTCCCACCGTCTCCTTCCTCCTCCTCTCTTTCCTCATTCTCCTCACCCTCCCTCTCCCTCTCACTCATTTCCTTCCCCCTCCCTCATTCTCCTTCCCCCTCCTCCCTCATTTTCTTCCCCCACCCTCATTCTCTTCCCCCTCCCTCATTCTCCATCACCCTCCCTCTCCCTCATTCTCCTTCCCCCTCCCTCTCCCTCATTCTCCTTCCCCTCCCTCATTCTCCTTCCCCCTCTCCCTCCCCAATCTCCAACCCCCTCCCTCATGCTCCCTTCCCCTCCCTCTCCCTCATTCTCTTCCCCTCATTCTTCTCCCCCTCCCTCCTTCTCCTCCCCCTCCCACATTCAACTTCCTCCTCCCCCCTCATTCTCATTCCCTCTCCCTTATTCTCTTCCCCCTCCCTTTCCATCTCCCTCAATCTCTTCCCCCTCCCTCCCCCTCATTCTCCTTCCCTCTCCCTGTCCCTCTCCCTCATTCTCGTTCCCTCCCCCTCAGTCTCCTCCCCCTCCCCATTCTTCTCCCCCTCCCCATTTCACTTCCACTCCCCCTCATTCTCCCTCTCCCTCATTCTACTTCCCCCTCCCTCATTCCCATTCTCCCTCTCATTCATTTACCTCCCCTCCCTCATTCTCCTCCCCCTCCCTCTCCCTCTCATTCATTTACCTCCCCTCCCTCATTCTCCTTCCCCTACCTCATTCTTCTTCCCTTACCTCCTTCTCCTCCCTCTCCCTCATTCTCCTTCCCCCTCTCCCTCATTCTCATTCGTTCTCCCTCAATCTACTTCCATCTACCTCTCGCTCATTCTCCTCCCCTTCCTACATTCTCCTTCCTCCTCCCCTCTCCCTCCTTCTCCTCCCCCTCCACATTCAACTCCTCCCCCCTCATTCTCCTTCCCCCTCCCTCCTTCCCCCTCCCTCTCCCTCATTCTCCTTCCCTCTCCCTAATTCTCCTCCCCCTCCCCATTCTCATTCCCCCTCCCTCATTCTCATTCTTCTTCCCCCTCCCTCATTCTCCTCCCCCTCCCTCCCCCTCATTTTCCTTTCCATCCCTCATTCTCCCTCTGCCTCATTTTCCTTCCCCTCCCTCTCCCTCATTCTACTTCCCTCTCCCTCATTCTCATTCTCCTTCCCTCTCCCTCTCCCTCATTCTCCTCCCTCCTCCCTCATTGTCCTTCCCCCTCCCCCTTCCCCTCCCTCATTCTCCTTCCCCTACCTCATTCTCCTCCCCCTCCCTCATTCTCCTCCCCCTCCCTCATTCTCCTTCCACAACCCTTATTCTCCCTCATTCTCCTTCCCTCCCTCATTCTCCTTCCACCTCCACCCTCCCTCATTCTCCTTCCTCCTCCACCCTCCCTCATTCTACTTCCCCCTCTCCCACATTCCCTTTCCCTCTCCATCTCCCTCGTTCTTGTTCCCTCTCCCCTCCCTCATTCTCCTCCCCTCCCTCATTCTCCTCCCATCCCTGATTCTCATTCCCCCTCCCTCAATTTCCTTCCCACTACCTCATTCTCATTCTCCTTCCCTCTCCCTCATTCACCCTCCTCCTCCCTCATTCTCCTCCCCCTCCCTCATTCTCCTCCCTTTCCCACATTCACCTTTCTCCTCCCTCTCCCTCATTCTCCTTCCCCCTCCCTCTTTCTCCTTCCACTCCCCCTCCCTCTCCCTCATTTTCCTCCCCCTCCCCCATTCTCCTCCCTCTCCCTCCCCCTCATTCTCCTTCCCCCTCCCTCATTCTCATTCTCCTTCCCCCTCCCTCTCCCTCATTCTCCTTCCCCCTGCCTCATTCTCGTTCCCTCTCCCTCCCCCTCCTCCCCCTCCCTCATTCTCCTCCCCCCCTCATTCTCCTTCGCTCTCCCGCTCCCTCATTCTCCTGCCCCGCCCTCATTCTCCTTCCCCCTCTCTCATTCTCCCTCACCCTCCCCCTCCCCCTCCCACATTCTTCTCACCCCTCCCTCTTCCACATTCTCATTCCCCCTCCCCCTCCCTCATTCTCCTTCCCCCTCTCTCTCCCTCTCCCTCATTCTCATTCGTTCTCCCTCATTCTCCTCCCCCTCCCTCTTCCTCATTCTCCTTCCCCCTCCCTCTCCCTCTCCCTCATTCTCATTCGTTCTCCCTCATTCTCCTCCCCCTCCCCCTCCCTCATTCTCCTTCCCCTACCTCATTCTCCTCCCCCTCCCTCATTCTCCTTCCCCCTCTCTCTTCCTCATTCGCCTCCCCCCTCCCTCTCCCTCTCCCTCATTCTCCTCCCCCTCCCACTCCCTCATTCTCCACCCCCACCCTCATTCTCCCCCCACCCTCATTCTCCTCCCCCTCCCTTATTCTCCTCGCCTCCTTCATTCTCCTCCCTCTCCCTCATTATCCTCCCCCTCCCGCATTCTCCTCCACTCTCGCTCGTTCTCCTCCCCTCTCCCTCTCCTTCATTCTCCTTCCCCCCTCTCATTCTCCTTTCCCCCCTCTCCCTCATTCTCCTTCCCCCTCCCTCATTCTCACTCTCCTTCCCCCTCCCTCATTCTCCTCCCCCTCCCTCATTCTCCTTCTTTCTCCCCCTCACTTTTTCACCTTCCCCTCCCTCTCCCTCATTCTCCTTCCCTCTCCCTCATTCTCCTTCCCTCTCCCTCATTCTCCTCCCCCTCCCTCATTCTCCTCCCCCTCACACATTCACCTTCCCGTCACACTCCCTCATTCTCCTTCTCCCTCTCCCTCCCTCATTCTACTTCCCTCTCCCTCATTCTCCATCCTCCTCCCTCTCCCTCATTGTCCTTCCCCCTCCCTCATTCTCCTCCCCCTCCCACTCCCTCATTCTCCACCCCCACCCTCATTCTCCCCCCACCCTCATTCTCCTTCCCCCTCCCTCATTCTCCTTCCCCTCCCTCCTTCTCATTCTCCTTCCCTCTCCCTCATTCTCCTTCCCCTACACATTCTCGTTCCTCCTCCCCCTCCCTCCTTCTCTTTCCCACTCCCTCTCCCTTATTCTCGATCCCCCCTCATTCTCCTTCCCACTCCCCCCTCATTCTCCTTCCCACTCCTCCCTTATTCTCCTTCCCCCTCCCTCATTCTCAATCCCCTCCGTCATTCTCCTTCCCTCTCCCTCATTCTCCTTCCCTCTCCCTCATTCTCCTTTCCCCTCCCTCATTCTCTTTCTCCTCCCCTCCCTCATTCTACTCCCCATCCCTCTCCCTCATTCTTCTCCCCTTCCCTCCTTCTCCTCCCCCTCCCACATTAAACTTCCTCCTCCCCTCCCTCATTCTCTTTCCCTCTCCCTCTCCCTCATTCTCGTTCCCTCTCCCTCATTCTCCTCCCCCTCCCTCTCCCTTTCCCTTTCTCCTCCCCCTCCCTTTCCCTCTCACTCATTCTCCTCCCCATCCCTCATTACCTCCCCCTCCCTCATTCTCCTTCCCCCTCACTCATTCTCCCTCATTCTCCTCCCCCTCCCTCATTCTCCTTCCGTTCCCTCTCACTCATTCTCCTGCCCCTCCCTCATTCTCCTTCCCCCTCCCTCATTCTCCTCCCCTCCCTCATTCTCCTTCCCCCTCCCTCATTCTCCTTCCCTCTCCCTCATTCTCCTTCCGTTCCCTCTCCCTCATTCTCCTGCCCCTCCCTCATTCTCCTCACCCCCCTCATTCTCCTTCCCCCTCCCTCTTCCTCATTCTCCTTCCCTCTCCCTCTCCCTCATTCTCATTCGTTCTCCCTCATTCTGCCCCCCACTCTCATTCTCCTCCCCCTCCCTCATTCTCCTCCCCTCCCGCATTCTCCTCCACTCTCCCTCGTTCTCCTCCCTTCTCCGTCATTCTCTTTCCCCCTCCCCCTCCCTCTCCCAAATTCTCCGTCCCCCTCCCTCATTCTCCTTCCCTCTCCCTCATTGTCCTTCCCCCACCCTCTCCCTCATTCTCCTTCCCCCTCCCTCATTCTCCGTCCCCCTCCCTCATTCTCCTTCCCCCTCCCTCATTCTCCTCCCCCCTCCCTCATTCTCTTTCCCACTCCCTCTCCCTCATTCTCTTCCTCCTCCCTCCTTCTCATTCTCCTTCCCTCTCCCTCATTCTCCTCACCCTCCACATTCTCGTTCCTCCTCCCCCTCCCTCCTTCTCTTTCCCACTCCCTCTCCCTCATTCTCGATCCCCCCTCATTCTCCTTCCCACTCCCCCCTCATTCTCCTTCCCACTCCCCCCTCATTCTCCTCCCCCCTCATTCTCATTCCCCCTCCCTCATTCTCATTCCCCCTCCCTCATTCTTCTTCCCTCTCCCTCATTCTCCTTCCCTCTCCCTCATTCTTCTTCCCTCTCCCTCATTCTCCTCCCCTCCCTCACTCCCCTCCCCGTCTCCCATTCTCTTCCCCCCTCCCCCTCCCTCCTTCTCCTTCCCCTCCCACATTAAACTTCCTCCTCCCCCTCATTCTCGTTCCCTCTCCCTCATTCTCCTTCCCTCTCCCTCGCCCTCATTCTCCTTCCCCCCCCTCTCCCTCAATCTCCTTCACCCTCCCCCTCCCTCATTCTCATTCCACCTCCCTCTCCCTCTCCCTCATTCTCTTCCCCCCTACATCTCCCTCTCCCTCATTCTCCTCCCCCTCCCTCATTCTCCTCCCCCTCCCTCATTCTCCTTCCCCAACCTTCATTCTCTCTCATTCTCCTTCCCTCTCACTCATTCTCCTTCCCCCTCCCTCTTCCTCATTCTCCTTCCCTCTCCCTCTCCCTCATTCTCATTCGTTCTCCCTCATTCTGCCCCCCACTCTCATTCTCCTCCCCCTCCCTCATTCTCCTCCCCTCCCGCATTCTCCTCCACTCTCCCTCGTTCTCCTCCCCTCTCCGTCATTCTCTTTCCCCCTCCCCCTCCCTCTCCCAAATTCTCCGTCCCCCTCCCTCATTCTCCTTCCCTCTCCCTCATTGTCCTTCCCCCACCCTCTCCCTCATTCTCCTCCCCCCTCCCTCATTCTCCGTCCCCCTCCCTCATTCTCCTTCCCCCTCCCTCATTCTCCTCCCCCCTCCCTCATTCTCTTTCCCACTCCCTCTCCCTCATTCTCTTCCTCCTCCCTCCTTCTCATTCTCCTTCCCTCTCCCTCATTCTCCTCACCCTCCACATTCTCGTTCCTCCTCCCCCTCCCTCCTTCTCTTTCCCACTCCCTCTCCCTCATTCTCGATCCCCCCTCATTCTCCTTCCCACTCCCCCCTCATTCTCCTTCCCACTCCCCCCTCATTCTCCTCCCCCCTCATTCTCATTCCCCCTCCCTCATTCTCATTCCCCCTCCCTCATTCTTCTTCCCTCTCCCTCATTCTCCTTCCCTCTCCCTCATTCTTCTTCCCTCTCCCTCATTCTCCTCCCCTCCCTCATTCCCCTCCCCGTCTCCCATTCTCTTCCCCCCTCCCCCTCCCTCCTTCTCCTTCCCCTCCCACATTAAACTTCCTCCTCCCCCTCATTCTCGTTCCCTCTCCCTCATTCCCCTTCCCTCTCCCTCGCCCTCATTCTCCTTCCCCCTCCCTCTCCCTCAATCTCCTTCACCCTCCCCCTCCCTCATTCTCATTCCACCTCCCTCTCCCTCTCCCTCATTCTCTTCCCCCCTACATCTCCCTCTCCCTCATTCTCCTCCCCCTCCCTCATTCTCCTCCCCCTCCCTCATTCTCCTCCCCCTCCCTCCCCCTCATTTTCCTTTCCATCCCTCATTCTCCCTCTGCCTCATTTTCCTTCCCCTCCCTCTCCCTCATTCTACTTCCCTCTCCCTCATTCTCATTCTCCTTCCCTCTCCCTCTCCCTCATTCTCCTCCCTCCTCCCTCATTGTCCTTCCCCCTCCCCCTTCCCCTCCCTCATTCTCCTTCCCCTACCTCATTCTCCTCCCCCTCCCTCATTCTCCTCCCCCTCCCTCATTCTCCTTCCACAACCCTTATTCTCCCTCATTCTCCTTCCCTCCCTCATTCTCCTTCCACCTCCACCCTCCCTCATTCTCCTTCCTCCTCCACCCTCCCTCATTCTACTTCCCCCTCTCCCACATTCCCTTTCCCTCTCCATCTCCCTCGTTCTTGTTCCCTCTCCCCTCCCTCATTCTCCTCCCCTCCCTCATTCTCCTCCCATCCCTGATTCTCATTCCCCCTCCCTCAATTTCCTTCCCACTACCTCATTCTCATTCTCCTTCCCTCTCCCTCATTCACCCTCCTCCTCCCTCATTCTCCTCCCCCTCCCTCATTCTCCTCCCTTTCCCACATTCACCTTTCTCCTCCCTCTCCCTCATTCTCCTTCCCCCTCCCTCTTTCTCCTTCCACTCCCCCTCCCTCTCCCTCATTTTCCTCCCCCTCCCCCATTCTCCTCCCTCTCCCTCCCCCTCATTCTCCTTCCCCCTCCCTCATTCTCATTCTCCTTCCCCCTCCCTCTCCCTCATTCTCCTTCCCCCTGCCTCATTCTCGTTCCCTCTCCCTCCCCCTCCTCCCCCTCCCTCATTCTCCTCCCCCCCTCATTCTCCTTCGCTCTCCCGCTCCCTCATTCTCCTGCCCCGCCCTCATTCTCCTTCCCCCTCTCTCATTCTCCCTCACCCTCCCCCTCCCCCTCCCACATTCTTCTCACCCCTCCCTCTTCCACATTCTCATTCCCCCTCCCCCTCCCTCATTCTCCTTCCCCCTCTCTCTCCCTCTCCCTCATTCTCATTCGTTCTCCCTCATTCTCCTCCCCCTCCCTCTTCCTCATTCTCCTTCCCCCTCCCTCTCCCTCTCCCTCATTCTCATTCGTTCTCCCTCATTCTCCTCCCCCTCCCCCTCCCTCATTCTCCTTCCCCTACCTCATTCTCCTCCCCCTCCCTCATTCTCCTTCCCCCTCTCTCTTCCTCATTCGCCTCCCCCCTCCCTCTCCCTCTCCCTCATTCTCCTCCCCCTCCCACTCCCTCATTCTCCACCCCCACCCTCATTCTCCCCCCACCCTCATTCTCCTCCCCCTCCCTTATTCTCCTCGCCTCCTTCATTCTCCTCCCTCTCCCTCATTATCCTCCCCCTCCCGCATTCTCCTCCACTCTCGCTCGTTCTCCTCCCCTCTCCCTCTCCTTCATTCTCCTTCCCCCCTCTCATTCTCCTTTCCCCCCTCTCCCTCATTCTCCTTCCCCCTCCCTCATTCTCACTCTCCTTCCCCCTCCCTCATTCTCCTCCCCCTCCCTCATTCTCCTTCTTTCTCCCCCTCACTTTTTCACCTTCCCCTCCCTCTCCCTCATTCTCCTTCCCTCTCCCTCATTCTCCTTCCCTCTCCCTCATTCTCCTCCCCCTCCCTCATTCTCCTCCCCCTCACACATTCACCTTCCCGTCACACTCCCTCATTCTCCTTCTCCCTCTCCCTCCCTCATTCTACTTCCCTCTCCCTCATTCTCCATCCTCCTCCCTCTCCCTCATTGTCCTTCCCCCTCCCTCATTCTCCTCCCCCTCCCACTCCCTCATTCTCCACCCCCACCCTCATTCTCCCCCCACCCTCATTCTCCTTCCCCCTCCCTCATTCTCCTTCCCCTCCCTCCTTCTCATTCTCCTTCCCTCTCCCTCATTCTCCTTCCCCTACACATTCTCGTTCCTCCTCCCCCTCCCTCCTTCTCTTTCCCACTCCCTCTCCCTTATTCTCGATCCCCCCTCATTCTCCTTCCCACTCCCCCCTCATTCTCCTTCCCACTCCTCCCTTATTCTCCTTCCCCCTCCCTCATTCTCAATCCCCTCCGTCATTCTCCTTCCCTCTCCCTCATTCTCCTTCCCTCTCCCTCATTCTCCTTTCCCCTCCCTCATTCTCTTTCTCCTCCCCTCCCTCATTCTACTCCCCATCCCTCTCCCTCATTCTTCTCCCCTTCCCTCCTTCTCCTCCCCCTCCCACATTAAACTTCCTCCTCCCCTCCCTCATTCTCTTTCCCTCTCCCTCTCCCTCATTCTCGTTCCCTCTCCCTCATTCTCCTCCCCCTCCCTCTCCCTTTCCCTTTCTCCTCCCCCTCCCTTTCCCTCTCACTCATTCTCCTCCCCATCCCTCATTACCTCCCCCTCCCTCATTCTCCTTCCCCCTCACTCATTCTCCCTCATTCTCCTCCCCCTCCCTCATTCTCCTTCCGTTCCCTCTCACTCATTCTCCTGCCCCTCCCTCATTCTCCTTCCCCCTCCCTCATTCTCCTCCCCTCCCTCATTCTCCTTCCCCCTCCCTCATTCTCCTTCCCTCTCCCTCATTCTCCTTCCGTTCCCTCTCCCTCATTCTCCTGCCCCTCCCTCATTCTCCTCCCCCCCCTCATTCTCCTTCCCCCTCCCTCTTCCTCATTCTCCTTCCCTCTCCCTCTCCCTCATTCTCATTCGTTCTCCCTCATTCTGCCCCCCACTCTCATTCTCCTCCCCCTCCCTCATTCTCCTCCCCTCCCGCATTCTCCTCCACTCTCCCTCGTTCTCCTCCCTTCTCCGTCATTCTCTTTCCCCCTCCCCCTCCCTCTCCCAAATTCTCCGTCCCCCTCCCTCATTCTCCTTCCCTCTCCCTCATTGTCCTTCCCCCACCCTCTCCCTCATTCTCCTTCCCCCTCCCTCATTCTCCGTCCCCCTCCCTCATTCTCCTTCCCCCTCCCTCATTCTCCTCCCCCTCCCTCATTCTCTTTCCCACTCCCTCTCCCTCATTCTCTTCCTCCTCCCTCCTTCTCATTCTCCTTCCCTCTCCCTCATTCTCCTCACCCTCCACATTCTCGTTCCTCCTCCCCCTCCCTCCTTCTCTTTCCCACTCCCTCTCCCTCATTCTCGATCCCCCCTCATTCTCCTTCCCACTCCCCCCTCATTCTCCTTCCCACTCCCCCCTCATTCTCCTCCCCCCTCATTCTCATTCCCCCTCCCTCATTCTCATTCCCCCTCCCTCATTCTTCTTCCCTCTCCCTCATTCTCCTTCCCTCTCCCTCATTCTTCTTCCCTCTCCCTCATTCTCCTCCCCTCCCTCACTCCCCTCCCCGTCTCCCATTCTCTTCCCCCCTCCCCCTCCCTCCTTCTCCTTCCCCTCCCACATTAAACTTCCTCCTCCCCCTCATTCTCGTTCCCTCTCCCTCATTCTCCTTCCCTCTCCCTCGCCCTCATTCTCCTTCCCCCCCCTCTCCCTCAATCTCCTTCACCCTCCCCCTCCCTCATTCTCATTCCACCTCCCTCTCCCTCTCCCTCATTCTCTTCCCCCCTACATCTCCCTCTCCCTCATTCTCCTCCCCCTCCCTCATTCTCCTCCCCCTCCCTCATTCTCCTTCCCCAACCTTCATTCTCTCTCATTCTCCTTCCCTCTCACTCATTCTCCTTCCCCCTCCCTCTTCCTCATTCTCCTTCCCTCTCCCTCTCCCTCATTCTCATTCGTTCTCCCTCATTCTGCCCCCCACTCTCATTCTCCTCCCCCTCCCTCATTCTCCTCCCCTCCCGCATTCTCCTCCACTCTCCCTCGTTCTCCTCCCCTCTCCGTCATTCTCTTTCCCCCTCCCCCTCCCTCTCCCAAATTCTCCGTCCCCCTCCCTCATTCTCCTTCCCTCTCCCTCATTGTCCTTCCCCCACCCTCTCCCTCATTCTCCTCCCCCCTCCCTCATTCTCCGTCCCCCTCCCTCATTCTCCTTCCCCCTCCCTCATTCTCCTCCCCCCTCCCTCATTCTCTTTCCCACTCCCTCTCCCTCATTCTCTTCCTCCTCCCTCCTTCTCATTCTCCTTCCCTCTCCCTCATTCTCCTCACCCTCCACATTCTCGTTCCTCCTCCCCCTCCCTCCTTCTCTTTCCCACTCCCTCTCCCTCATTCTCGATCCCCCCTCATTCTCCTTCCCACTCCCCCCTCATTCTCCTTCCCACTCCCCCCTCATTCTCCTCCCCCCTCATTCTCATTCCCCCTCCCTCATTCTCATTCCCCCTCCCTCATTCTTCTTCCCTCTCCCTCATTCTCCTTCCCTCTCCCTCATTCTTCTTCCCTCTCCCTCATTCTCCTCCCCTCCCTCATTCCCCTCCCCGTCTCCCATTCTCTTCCCCCCTCCCCCTCCCTCCTTCTCCTTCCCCTCCCACATTAAACTTCCTCCTCCCCCTCATTCTCGTTCCCTCTCCCTCATTCCCCTTCCCTCTCCCTCGCCCTCATTCTCCTTCCCCCTCCCTCTCCCTCAATCTCCTTCACCCTCCCCCTCCCTCATTCTCATTCCACCTCCCTCTCCCTCTCCCTCATTCTCTTCCCCCCTACATCTCCCTCTCCCTCATTCTCCTCCCCCTCCCTCATTCTCCTCCCCCTCCCTCATTCTCCTTCCCCAACCTTCATTCTCTCTCATTCTCCTTCCCTCTCACTCATTCTACTTCCCCCTCCCTCATTCTCTTCCCTTTCCCACATTCACCTTCCTCCTCCCCTCCCTCATTCTCCTCCCCCTCCCACATCTGCCTTCCCTCTCCCTCATTCTCCTTCCCTCTACCTCTCCCTCATTCTCCTTCCCTCCCCCTCATTCTCCTTCCCCCTCCCTCATTCTCCCTCTGCCTCATTCTCCTTCCCTCTCCCTCACCCTCCTCACCCTCCCTCATTCTCCACCCCCTCCCTCATTCTCCTCCCCCTCCCTCATTCTCCTTCCCCAACCCTCATTCTCCCTCCCTCTCCCTCATTCTCCTTCCCTCTCCCCCTCCCTATTTCTCCTCCCCCTCCCTCATTCTCCTCCCCCTCCCTCATTCCCCTCCCCCATTCCCCTCCCCTTCCCTCATTCTCATTCCCCCTCCCTCATTCTCATTCTTCTTCCCCCTCCTTCATCCTCCTCCCCCTCCCTCTCCCTCATTCTCCTTCCCCCTCCCTCATTCTCCTCCCCCTCCCTCTCCCTCATTCTCCTTCCCCCTCCCTCTCCTTCATTCTCTTTCATCCTCCCTCTCCCTCATTTCCCCCCCCTCCCTCTCCCTCATTCTCCTTCCCTCTCCCTCACCCTCCTCATCCTCCCTCATTCTCCTTCCCTCTCCCACATTCTCCTTCCCCCTCCCTCTCCCTCATTCTCCTTCCCTCTCCCTAATTCTCCTTCCCCCTCCCTCTCCCTCATTCTCCCTCCCCCTCCCTCATTCTCCTGCCCTTCAAACATTGTCCTTCCTTCCCCACCCTCCCTCATTCTCCTTCCCCCTCCCTCTCCCTCATTCTCCTCCCGTCTCCCACTCCCTCATTCTCCTTTCATCTCCCTCTCCCTCTTTCTCCTCCCACTCCCTCTCCCACATTCTCCTTTCCTCTCCCTCTCCCTCATTTACCTTTGCCCTCCCTCACCCTCATCCTCCGTCCTCCTCCCTCTCCCTCATTCTCCTTCCCTCATTCTCCTGTCCTTCCCTCATTATCCTCCCTCTCCCTCATTCTCCTTCCCCCTCCCCTCCCTCTTCCTCATTCTCCTCCCCCTCCCACATTCTCCTTCCACCTCCCTCAATTTCCACCCCTTCCCTCATTCTCCTTCCCTCATTCTCCTTTCATCTCCCTCTCCCTCATTCTGCTCCCCTCCCTCTCCCTCAATCTCCTCCCCCTCCCTCGCCCTCATTCTCCCCCCTCCCTCATTCTCCCTCCCTCATTCTTCCTCCCTCTCCCACATTCTCCTTTCCTCTCCCTCTCCCTCATTCTCCTCCCCTCCCTCATTCTCCCCCTCCCTCATTCTCCCTCCCTCATTCTCCCTCCCTCATTCTTCCTCCCTCTCCCACATTCTCCTTTCCTCTCCCTCTCCCTCATTCTCCTCCGCTCCCTCATTCTCCCCCTCCCTCATTCTCCCCCCTCCCTCATTCTCCCTCCCTCATTCTTCCTCCCTCTCCCACATTCTCCTTTCCTCTCCCTCTCCCTCATTCTCCTTCGACCTCCCTCACCCTCATCCTCCTTACCCCTACCTCATTCTGCTTCCCTCATTCTTCTTCCCCCACCCCCTCCCCCTCCCCCAACCCCTCCCCCTCCCCCTCCCCCTCCCCGTCGCCCTCCCTCATTCTCCTCCCCATCCCCCTCCCCATCCCCTGCCTCGTTCTCCTTTCCCCTCCCTCATCCTCATTCTCCTTCCCCCTCCCTCATCCTCATTCTCCTTCCCTCTCCCTCATTCTCCTTCCCCCTCCCACTCCCTCCCTCTCCCTCCACCTCCCTAATTCTCCTCCCACCTCCTTCTCCCTCATTCCCCTCCCCTCCTTCTCCCTCATTCTCCTCCCCCTCCCTCATTCTCAACCCCTCCCTCTCCCTCATTCTCCTCCCCCTCCCTCATTCCCCTTCCTCCTCCACCCACCCTCATTCTCCTCCCCCTCCCTCTCCCTCATTCTCCTTCCCTCTCCCTCATTCTCCTTCCCTCATTATCCTCCCCCACTCTCATTCTCCTTGCCCCTCCCTCCCTCTCATTCTCATTCCCCCTCCCCGATTCTCCTCCCCCTCCACCTCCCTTTCTCTCATTCTCCTCCCTGACCCTCATTCTCCTCCCCCTCCCCCATCCCCCTCCCCCTCCCTCATTCTCCTTCCCCCTCCCTCATTCTGCTTCCCCCTCCCTCACCCTCCTGCCCCCTCCCTCATCTTCATTCTCCTTTCCCCTCTCCCTCATCCTCCTCCACACTCCCTCCCCCTCATTCTCCTTCCCCCGCCTCATTCAACTTTCCCCTCCCTCTCCCTCATTTTCCTTCCCTCTCCATCTCCCTCATTTTCCTCCCCTCCCTCAGTCTCTTCCCCCACCTTCATACTCCTTCCCCCTCCCTCGCTCTCATTCTCCATTCCCCTCCTTCCCTCCCTCATTCTCATTCCCCCTCCCCGATTCTCCTCCCCTCCACCTCCCTCTCCCTCATTCTCATTCCCCCTCCCTCATTCTCCTCCCCATCCCTCATTCTCCTTCCCCTCCCTCAATTTCCTTCCCCTTACCTCATTCTCCTTCCCTCATTCTCCTTTCATCGCCCTCTCCCTCATTCTCCTTCCCCTCCCCCCTGCCCCTCCCCCTTCCCCTCCCCCTTCCCCTCCCCCTCCCTCTCCATCTCCCTCTCCCCCTCCCCCTCCCCTCCCTCATTCTCCTTCCCCCTCCCCCTTCCCTCCCCCCTCCCCTTCCCCCTCCCCCTTCCCCTCCCCTCCCCCTCCCCCTCCCTCATTCTCCTTCCCCCTCCCACATCCTCCTTCCCCCACCTCTCCCTCTTTCTCCTCCCCTTACCTCTCCCTCATTCTCCTTCCCCCTTCTCTCCCTCATTCTCCTTCCCTCTCCCTCTGCCTCATTTTCCTCCCCCTCCCTCTCCCTCATTCTCCTCCCCCTCCCTCTCCCTCATTCTCCTTCCCCCTTCTCTCCCACATTCTCCTCCCCCTCCCTCTCCCTCATTCTCCTTCCCCCTTCTCTCCCTCATTCTCCTTCCCTCTCCCTCTCCCTCATTTTCCTCCCCCTCACTCTCCCTCATTCTCATCCACCCTCCCTGTCCCTCTCCCTCATTCTCCTCCGCCTCCTTCTCCCTCTCCCTCTCCCTCATTCTCCTCCCCCTGCCTCTCTCTCCCTCATTCTCCTCCCTCTCCCTCTCTCATTCTCCCCTCCCTCTCCCTCTCCCTCATTCTACTCCCCTCATTCTCCTCCCCCTCCCTCATTCTCCTTCCTCCTCCCTCTCCCTCATTCTCTTTCCCTATCCAACATTCTCCTTCCCCTCTCCCTCAGCCTCCCCCTCCCTCTCCCCCACGTCTCACCGTCCGTCATTCTCCTCCCCCTCCCTCACCCTCATTCTCCTTCCCCCTCCCTCATTCTCCCACCCCTCCCTCTCCCTCATTCTCCTCCTCCCTCCCTCATTCTCATTCCCCCTCCCTCATTATCCTCCCCACCCTCATTCTCCTTCCCTCATTCTCCTTTCATCTCCCTCTCGCTCATTCTCCTCCCCCCTCCCGCATTCTCCTTTCCCCACATATCCCTCTTTCTCCTCCCACTCTCTCATTCTGCTCACCTACCTCTCCCTCATTCTCCTCCCCTAACTCTCCCTCATTCTCCTCCCCATCCCTCTCCCACATTCTCCTCCCCCCTCCCTCTCCCTCAATCTCCTCCCCTCCCTCTCCCTCATTCTCCTCCCCCTCCCTCTCCCTCATTCTCCTCCCTCTCCTACATTCTCCTTCGCCCTCCCTACCCTCATTCTCCTTCCCTCATTCTCCTGTCCATCCCTCATTCTCCTCCCCTCCCTCATTCTCCATCCCCCTCCCTCCCTCCCTCATTCTCATTCCCCCTCCCCGATTCTCCTCCCCCTCAACCTCCCTCTCCCTCATTCTCCTCCTCCTTCCCTCTCCCTCTCCCTCATTCTCCTCCCCTTCCCTCTCCCTCTCCCTCATTCTCCTCCCCTTCCCTCTCCCTCTCCCTCATTCTACTCCCGCCTCCCTGTCCCTATCCCTCAATCTCCTCCCCCTCCCTCTCTCTCCCTCATTCTTCTCCCCCTCCCTCTCCCTCTCCCTCATTCTCCTTCCCCTTCCCTCATTCTCCTTCCCCCACCTCTCCCTCTTTCTCCTCCCCCTCCCTCTCCTCTCCCTCCCTCTCCCTCATTCTCCTCCCCCTCCCTCTCCCTCATTCTCCTCACCTCCCCTCATTCTCCTCCCCCACCTTCATACTCCTTCCCCCTCCCTCGCTCTCATTCTCCATCCCCCTCCTTCCCTCCCTCATTCTCATTCCCCCTCCCCGATTCTCCTCCCCCCTCCCCAATTCTCCTCCCCCTCCACCTCCGTCTCCCTCATTCTCCTCAACCTCCCTCATTCTTCTCCCCCTGACTCATTCTACTTCCCCCTGACTCATTCTACTTTCTCCTATCCTCCCTCATTCACCTTCCCTCTCCCTCTCCCTCATTCTCCTCCCTCTCCCTCATTCTACTCCACCTCCCTCTTTCTCTCCCTCATTCTTCTCCCCCCCTTCTCTCGCCCTCTCCCTCATTCTCCTTCCTCCTCCCCTTCCCTCATTCTCCTTCCCTATCCCTCATTCTCATTCCTCCTCCCCCTCCTTCATTCTCCTCCCCCCTCACTCTCCCCCTCCACCTCCCTCTCCCCTCCCTCATTCTCCTCCCCCTCCCTCTCCCTCATTCTACTCCCCCTCATTCTGCCCCTCCCTCATTCTCCTCCCCCTCACCCACCCTCATTCTCCTCCCCCCTCTCTCTCTCTCTCCCTCATTCTTCTCCCCTTCCCTCTCCCCCTCCCTCATTCTCCTCCCCTCACTCATTCTCCACCCCCTCCCTCATTCTCCTCCCCTCCCACATTCTCCTCCCCCTCCCTCATTCTCCTTCCCCCTCCCTCATTCTCCTTCCCCCTCCCTCATTCTCCTCCCCCTCACCCACCCTCATTCTCCTCCCCCCTCTCTCTCTCTCTCCCTCATTCTTCTCCCCTTCCCTCTCCCCCTCCCTCATTCTCCTCCCCTCACTCATTCTCCACCCCCTCCCTCATTCTCCTCCCCTCCCACATTCTCCTCCCCCTCCCTCATTCTCCTTCCCCCTCCCTCATTCTCCTTCCCCCTCCCTCATTCTCCTCCCCCTCCCTCTCCCTCATTCTCCTTCCCCACCCTCTCTCTCTCCCTCATTGTCCCACCCCTCCCTCTCCGTCATTCTCCAACCCTCCCTCTCCCCTCCCTCAATCTCCTTCCCCCTCTCCCTCAGCCTACCCCTCCCTCATTCACCTCCCCCTCCCTCTCCCACATTCTCCTTCCCCCAGCTCTCCCTCTTTCTACTCCACCCTCCCTCATTCTCCTCCCCTCCCTCTCCCTCATTCTCCTCCCCCCTCTCTCTCCCTCATTCTCCTCCCCCTCTCTCTCCCTCATCCTCCTTCCCCTTCTCTCTCCCTCATTCTCCTCCCCCTCCCTCTCCCTCATTCTCCTTCCCCCTGACTCATTCTACTTTCCCCTCCCTCTCACTCATTCACCTTCCCCCTCCCCTCCCACATTCTCCTCCCTCTCTCTCCCTCATTCTTCTCCCCTTCTCTCTCCCTCTCCCTCATTCTCTTTCCCTCTCCCTCATTCTACTCCCCCTCATTCTCCTCCCTCTCCCTCTTTCTCCTCCCCTCCCTCACCCTCATTCTCCTCCCCCTCCCTCACCCTCTCCCTAATTCTCCTTCCCTCTCCCTCATTCTACTCCCCCTCATACTCCTCCCCCTCCCTCATTCTCCTTCCCTCTCCCTCATTCTCCAACCCCTTCCCTCTCCCTCATTCTCCTCCCTCTCCCTCTCCCTCATTCTACTCCCCCTCCCTCTCTCTCTCCCTCAATCTCCTCCCCCTCCCTCTCTCTCTCCCTCATTTTCCACCCCTTCCCTCTCCCTCTCCCTCATTCTCCCCTCCCTCATTCTCCTTCCCCCACCTCTCCATCTTTCTCCTCCCCCCTCCCTCTCCCTCATTCTCCTCCCTCTCCCTCTCCCTCATTCTCCTCCCTCTCCCTCTCCCTCATTCTACTCCCCCCTCCCTCTCTCTCTCCCTCATTCTTCTCCCCCTCCCTCTCCCTCTCCCTCATTCTCCTCCCCCTTCCCTCTCCCTCTCCCTCATTCTCCTTCCCTCTCCCTCATTCTACTCCCCCTCATTCTCCTCCACTCCCTCATTCTCCTTCCCTATCCCTCATTCTCATTCCCCCTCCCCCTCCTTCATTCTCCTCCCCCCTCATTCTCCCCCTCCACCTCCCTCTCACCTCCCTCATTCTCCTCCCCCTCCCCCCTCCCCCTCCCCCTCCCTCTCACTCATTCTACTCACCCTCATTCTCCCCCTCCCTCATTCTCCTCCCCCACCTCTCCATCTTTCTCCTCCACCTCCCTCTCCCTCATTCTCCTCCCCCTCCCTCTCCCTCATTCTCTTCCCCCTCCCTCTCCCTCATTTTCCTTCCCCCTCCCTCTCCCTCATTCTCCTTCCCCTCCCTCTCCCTCATTCTCCTCCCCCTGCCTATCCCTCATTCTCCTTCCTCCTCCCTCTCCCTCATTCTCCTCCCTCTCCCTCATTCTCCTCCCCTCCCTGTCCCTCATTCTCCATCCCCTCCCTCTCCCTCATTTTCCTTCCCCCTCCCTCTCTCTCTCCCTCATTCTTCTCCCCCCTCTCCCTCATTCTCCTCCCTTTCCCTCTCCCTCTCCCTCATTCTCCTTCCCTCTCCCTCTCCCTCATTCTCCTTCCCTCTCCCTCTCCCTCATTCTACTCCCCCTCATTCTCCTCCCCCTCCCTCATTCTCCTCCCCCTCCCACAGTCTCCTTCCTCCTCCCCTCCCTCATTCTCCTTCCCCCTCCCACATTCTCCTCCCCTCCCTCATTCTCCTCCCCCTTCCCTCATTCTACTTTCCCCTCCCTCTCCCTCATTCTTCTTCCCCCTCTCCCTCTCCCGCATTCTCCTACCCTTCCCTCAATCTCCTCCCCCTCCCTCTCCCTCCCGCTCATTCTCCTCACCCCTCCCTCTCTCTCTACCTCATTCTCCTCCCCTCCCTCTCCGTCTCCCCTCCCTCTCCCTCTTCCTTATTCTCCTCCCCTTTCCCTCTCCCTCATTCTCCTCCCCCTCCCTTTCCCTCTCCCTCATTCTCCTCCCCCTCCCTCTCCCTCTCCCTCATTCCCCTCCCCCTCCCTCTCCCTCTCCCTTATTCTCCTCCCCCCTCCCTC